>NC_065446.1:98881733-99044233 GCF_917563875.1 Diabrotica virgifera virgifera | reverse complement strand
GAATCAAAGTAAATCGAGCTGTCTCTTAAGAAAAATAATACGAAATTATTTGCTAATGGACGCAATATTTATCTTCAGGTGCCATCTCCGCGACGCGGGTCGGCAATTAGTCCAGGATAATAAGGTTTTTCCATGACACTTAAACAGCCCGGGTACTGAAGCGTTTTTTCGACAGGTAATACCTATAAGAGCAAATTGTAACCATTTCCTGCATAGGATCTGGCGGCCATTTTTATTTATAAACAATCAAGTGTCAAAAAATGGCATTTTTCACTTTTTTTTTCAAATCAATGGAAAACAGGGAAACTTATGGTTTTTTTAGTACAAATATCTTCGAGATTATGGAAAAAGCTTTGAAATGACGTATTACAAAGTGTGATATGCTCATTTATTGATAATATAATTGCGAAAAAAGGTCGCAATTGCAAAAAAAAAATTTTCGCAATACCTGTTGTAAAAGTTAGTGTACAGCTTTGTAATTTTGTCAAATAAGGGTTCTTTGGTGCTTAATAAGTGATAAAAATTTCAAAGCGATTAATTCAGCTGTTTAAATTTTATTCAAATTTTTTATCCCAGAGAGCATTTTTTTTGCAATAGCATAAGTCGAAAGAAACTGTCATTAGAACCATAGCACAGGTGTCAAATGAAAGAGCAGGAGCTATGTTTTCAACTTGGTTTAAAAAAAGTGAATAAAAAATGCATTTATTAGTAATAAATAATTATGCAAAAGTATCGTAAATCTTTCCTTATAAACTTTTTATTTTGTTATATAAGAAATTATACATATTTATTACCATATCCGGAATTTTGTTCGAATGAAATTTGTTCAAAGAAATTTATTCGACGGAAATTTATTCGAATATATATTGTTCGAACAGAAAGTTGTTCGAAAGAAAGTAGTTCGAAAGGAAATTGGTTCGAAAATAAATTATTCGAGGAATTCGTATCTAGGGAATGGTCTACGTGATTAATACTTAATGACTTAGGTAATCTCTAATATCCCTATTGCAATTAGACAGGTAGGAATTTTATTTTATAAATAAATTATTCGAGGAATTCGTATCTAGGGAATGGTCTACGTGATTAATACTTAATGACTTAGGTAATCTCTAATATCCCTATTGCAATTAGACAGGTAGGAATTTTATTTTATTAATGACATTTAAGATTAATGACATTTGTGATTTAAAATGGCTGCGAAATTTTTTAAAAGTTCGAAAGGCAAAGATATGCTTAGTTTTCACGGATATTTATACGTACAGGACAAAAGTTGTGATACCAAAGTTTACTGGAAGTGTGCAAATTTTAAGAAGTTCTCTTGTAAAGGTCGAGCAATTCAAAGACGACCAGAAGAAGTGAAAGAAACTGGTGAACATAATCATGCTGGTGAAGCTGCCGTGATTACTGCGAAAGAGGCATACAGTAATATGAAGGAAGCTGCAGTTAGAACTCGAGACACACCTCACTACATTATTTCAAGTTCGTCTTGTCAACTACATTTTGCAGCAAGCTCCCAGCTACCTTCAATAGAAAGCATGAAAAGGACTATTCGAAACGTTAGATTAAAGAAGAATAGCGAACCAACGCTTCCAAAGACACGCGCCGAAATACAATTTCCGGATGAGTACCGAAAAACCGACAATGGAGAAGACTTCCTCTTATTTGATAGTGGTATGATTGACTTGAGAATTTTATTGTTTACAACACGACGAAATTTACAACTCCTAGTAAATTGCGAGCATTGGTACGCTGATGGCACGTTAAAAACGGTACCATTATTATTTGAGCAATTGTATACAATTCATGGAATAAATGAATGCGTAGCAATTCCATTGGTATATGCACTGTTGCCGAATAAAACTGAAGCCGTGTATCGTGAAATTTTAAATGTAGTTAAGCGGCTAGAACCTCGAGTGGATCCAACTTCTTTTATGATTGACTTCGAACCTGCCATGATAAAAGCTATTGGAGCAGAGTTTCCACAAACCAGGTTACGTGGTTGTTTTTTCCACTTTTGTCAATGCATATATCGACGAATTCAAGAAGAGGGATTAAAACAGACATACGATAATAATATAGACTTTGCTCTAAAAATTAGGATGCTGTCTAGTGGTAGACTACTTCGAGGATACTTGGATAGGTCGTCCAGATCGCAGAAATCGGCGTCGCCAACCACGTTTCCCCATTTCTATGTGGAACTACTACGATTCTGTGTTAGATGGTCTTCCAAAGACCAATAATTCCATAGAGGGATGGCACCGTGGATTTCAGGGGCAAGTAGGAGCTGAACATCCAACAATTTGGAAATTGATCGAAGCAATAAAAAGGGAACAAGCTATAAATAATGTGCGAATCGAACAAATAGTTGCTGGTCACGGCATACATCAACAAAAGAAGAAATATAAAGACAGTGCAGCACGTCTGTTAAATGTAGTAAATGGTTTTGATGTAAGAGTTGACACTATAACCTATTTACGTGGAGTTGCCCATAATATTTCGTTGTAAGTACGATTGTATATTTTAATATATGTAATAACAGGATGTAATAACATATGTAAATAATAATAATTTTGAAAATATATATTTTTGCAATTCGAGTACCCACTTTAATTATAGCTATTAAAATTTCTGCAGTTCAAGTGCGCCCAAACTTTTCAACCCTTAAAAACGGTATCCGGAATTTTATTCGAATTAAATTTGTTCGAACAAATTTATATTCTAACAAATTTCTTTTCGAACAAATAACATTCGAACAAATTTCCGTCGAATAAATTTCTTCGAACAAATTACATTCGAACCATTTTCCGAGATTCATTTATTACAATTTTTTATCAATAATGATATAGATAACATTATTTGGTAGTTAAAACAGGGTAAAAAAGTTAATTTTTTTGGAAAAAGTTATTCAAAAAGTTTATAAAGAAAAATTAACGATACTTTTGCATAATTATTTGTTACTAATAAATGCAATTTTTATTCACTTCTTTAAATCATGTTGAAAATGTAGCTCATGCTCTTTCATTTGGCACCTGTGGAATGGTTCTAAGGTTATTTTTTTCTGACTTATTTTATTGCAAAAAAATGCTTTTTGGGATAAAAAATTCAAATAAAATTTAAAAAATTAAATGAATCGCTTTGAAATTTTTATCACATATTAAGCACCAAAGAACCCTCATTTGACAAAAATTTCAAAGCTGTACACTAATTTTTACAAAAGTTATTGAGAAAATATTTTTTTTGCAATTCCGACCTTTTTTCGCAATTATATTAACAATAAATGAGTATATCAAACTTTGTAATACGTAATTTTAAAGCTTGTTCCATAAACTCGAAGATATTTGTACTAAAAAAATCATAAGTTTCACTGTTTTCCGTTGATTTGAAAAAAAGGGGAAAATGCCATTTTTTGACAGTTCAGTGTTTATAAATAAAAATGACCGCCAGATCCTACGCAGGAAATAGTTATAATTTGTTCTTATAGGCATTACCTGTCGAAAAAACGCTTCAGTACCCTGGCTGCTGAAGTGTCACGAACAGGGTATATTTTTGTCTTATTACCCTGGCCTAAATTGTTGAGGAACCTTGTCCCGCTATTGATTACACAATAAACGTAATTATAAAACCAATTTACTTTTCAATTTTTATTGTTGTAATAAAACTAACAATTACAACATAAACCAACAGAAAAGTCCAGCGTGTTTTATTAATAATTCGACTGCTCTTTGCGACGGGACGTTCTAAAACAGAATGACTTCAACTTCAACGACTGCGATCTTGACGCTCTACGCCAGTGGTGCTCAGACTTACACTGCGTGGGATCTACCACATCAACTGCAAGCGTCCAGCAATCGACTGTCAGTAAAAAAAAAACAATTTTGAAAATAAAAAGCTTTATTGCACGTTTCAGTTTGATAACAAGTTGTAACTACAGATAGTTACAATTAAAGTCATATTTTTTAGTTTAATTTTATTTGAATGTTGATGCATGGCACTGCATATCCTCCACAATTTTTTCATATAATGGTACGTAATTACCGAGGACCAAATGTAAGCATGATGAGAGATGTTCGTCAGCCGATTCATCATCAGGGCTTTTCATTCCGGATGGAATGTTTGCCGCTCTTACTAAGAGCTCACTGAGTCGCTTATTGCGGTGAATCACTCCGCATTCCACTTGTGTGTTGTCAAAGTTTGTTGTATGACTTGGCTTTCGTTACAATTTTCTTTCATTCATTTTGATATGTGCATAGATCCCTCCAGTTTCCCACTTCCAGAATTTTGATATCTCTCATGACCTGGTCCTCCCATCTCTCTCTGGGTTTTCCCCTTGGTCTTTTAGTTTCTGGTTTCCATCTGGTGATCTTCTTAATCAGTAGGTAGTTTTTCCTTCTCTGTATGTGTCCCAGCCATCTTAGTCTTTTCATCTCATTAATAAATCTAACTACGAGTATATCTTCTTCCTTCATTATGTCTCTTAGTTCATGGTTCATTCTTTTCCTCATTTCTCCGTTGTCCATTCTTATCGGGCCCATAATCCGTCTCAGGATTTTCCTTTCGAATATTCTCAATTTTCTTCATCTGTTTCTGTGAGGCACATTGTCTCAGCTGCGTATGTAACTACTGGTGTGATTGCAACTCTGTATATTTTCAGTTTTGTATTTCTGGATAAATTCTTGTCCTTCATTAGCCTACGATATCTCTAGTATGTTTGTTGCCTGCTAGTATTCGCTCCGTTACTTCTTCACTTCTCTAATTTTGGCCATTTACTACTACATACTCCCAAATATTTTAATTGTTAATTCTTTCAAAAGTGTAGTTTTCTATTTTGATTTATCTCATCCTGTTATCTTCTCTTCTAGAGCAGAGTAGATATTTTGTTTTTCCTTCGTTATTTTCTAGACCTCTTTTCCGTGATTCCTTTCTCTGGATTGTTGCTGCTTCTTTTAATCTTTCCTTGTCTCTTCCCATAAGAACTATATCATCTACATATGCAACTATTTGTGTTGAGGAGTGGGCTATAGTTCATTTAATTTTGCTGGCCTCGACTGTACCTTCTACTGGTCAGCCGATTACGATACTTTAATTTCACTACCTATATTTAGGAAAATGCAGACTCACACAAGTACGTTGGTGCAAATTCTGTAAGCTGCAGATATACTTGCCTCAAAAATGAATATTTGTCAGACGATATAAAAGATCAAAATGTCGTATTGGTCGCCCTGGACTTAAGGTATATATCCGAAATTATTTTCAGTATCTCATTTTGGACGGAAATGATCTCCGTATTGAAAGTAATGGATATTTCAGTGACAAATTTTTCCAAGTATTCACAAGAAAATGGATTAGACATGAATATTACGATATCTGTCAGTTTTTTAAAATCAGCGAAGCGTCTTTCAAACTTGCTCTGAACTGCTTGCAGCTCCACGATCGACTTCAAAAACTTTGGCGATCGACCCTTTGAGCACCGCTGCTCTACGCAGTTTATTAATTACGCACTATTGTTTCTATTAGTAAAGTCAACATTTTTTAGAAACGATTCTTAACAGCAATCATCATAGCTATTCAGACTTAAGTTCATTTGATGTACATCCGTACCATTCTCTCAGGTTGCGCGGCTATGATATTCTTCGCCTTCGTTCTACGAAATCTACAAGTTTTGCTTTCCGGCGTAAGAGATCTATTAGTGCATCTATATTTTAGATTTCTCGTTGTTGGTTATTATTTAATAATTTAATGGTTTACTTCGCTGCAAGGTGCTCTAGTTGATGTAAGTTCACACTCCAATTCCAGTTGATGTAGGTTAATATTTAGACCTGATCGACCCATGGGGGAGCAATGTGGGCTTGCGGTGATATGTGATACTTCTCAATCGATCCCTACTCCACATATTTCGAATTTAATCTACCGGGATTACTTCCTTTTTGATAGGTTCACTGAAGATAGACTGTTAAGTTCGAAAACGTTCTGAACATTGAACATTCATGTAATCCATTTGGATTTTTAAATTTTAATTTTAATTAAAATATACCAATTACGACAGTTTTAGAAAAAAATAATGTGTGTGTACTTGGTACGCATGTAAGAAGTTATACTTCTATTATAATATAATCTAACTTCATATTACGATTTCAACGAAATCAATATACCTATCTACTTTAAACAGTTTTTTTGTATTGTGTTTAAATATAAAACTAGTTTTAGAAAGAACAGAAAGAATAACAAAATTTAAAAAAAAAAGGATATGACTTTGTCCGGATTTGAACTCTCGATCCCTAGGCGAATGCTCTACCGATCAGCTACCACCGTTTTTGTATTCAGTCGATCATTTCTCGGACATAATTACAGTCACGGTGACAGATACATTAATTGAAAATAAACATTTTCAATAATACTTATTAGGAGGAAGACAAATCCACAGACATAAAAATTATAATAAATATAGTTACTAAAAACACTAATAATATATTCTTTTCACGCACACCTTATTTGCGCTACATAACTTAAAAGATGTAGCGACTAATACCATACTGTCGGTGTGCGCATGCGCCAGGGAATGTAAAAATTCACCCTCGTGCCTAAAGAAGTATAACTTCAAAAAAACAGTTCGATGTTTTTTAACTATTTGGTATACCGCCAACTCTCGGGAACTATCGTGTCTTAATATGAACAGTGCCTCCTCCGTTACTGAAGGTTGGCTATAACTACAACAAATTGCTCTCTATCTTGAACGGTTCTTAGTGTAAAATGTGTGTCCATGCCTGTCCAGCCTCTTACGTTCTTCAGCCAGGACCATTTTCTTCTTTATGGACCTCTTCTCTTTCCACTATCCCTTTCATTATGAGTTATTCATTATGAGTATCTTTCTCCTCTGTAAATTTGTCCAAGATAACTTGATTTTCTGTTTTTTACAATATTAAGGAGTTCTCTCTCAGTACCCATTCTTCTCAGTACCTCGTTTTTGGTCACGTGATCTGTCCAATAGATCTTCAGCATCCTTCTCAGAAGCTTCTATACTTGTAATTCCGAGAGTCCATGTTTCCACTCCGAATAGCAATATGGAATAAATTAATGTTGTTACAAATTGGTATCGGATATCCAACGGTAAGATAGAGTTTTTAAGGAATTTTTTCATTCTGTGAAAAGCAAATCTATCATATTCTATTCAAACACGTATTTCGACCTCGTGGTCAAGATCGTTTGTTATTTTGTAACCAAGATACTGCAATCTTTTACGGGTTCTATCTTTTTGTTATATATAAGAATACTACTGTCGGCATTTGGTGCACGTGTAACAGTTATTACTTTTGTTTTATTTGTGTTTATATTCAGCAAGAAGCTATCTCCCTCTCTGGTTAAAAATAAAAAATCTTTGCAAACCCTCAGCACTGTCCGCAAGAATAACGGTGTCGTCTGCGTATCTTAAGTTGTTTACGTATTCTCCGTTGATTTTTATTCCTTCTTCAATATTTTCGTGGGAATTTTGAAAGATCTTTTCGGAATATATGTTAAATAATAGCGACGAAGTAGTACCCACCTAGATTTTTTAAAGTACCCCGCACAAACCTTATGGAAATTAGGTCCCAGTGGATTTTGTTTATACTTAGGGAAAATACTCGTTGACGCATCCTGATAAAAAGTTCTCATGGGCACAACTCAATCGTATGAAGGATTTTCAAAATATAGAGGCACAAACTCAGAAAATTATAAGATTTGGCACAACAGGTAGAAGTTTGGATCAAGGAAAAGTACTAGTAGTCTAGGATTTTTTCCTCGCAAGTCGATTTTGACTTATGTAAATACTTTGTATATTGACATCAATAAACTGAATTGAATTGAAAAATCCAATGGCGACCTTTACTTTAACCTTGACCTTCAACGGACGTCATCTTCTAGAATTTCGAGGGTTTTCGGCATTAAGTTGATATAAACAGATTACTCATGGGTTTTTGGGATCGCTAAACACGAATATGCCATCAGAATTGACCCCCGGAGGACGTGGTGGCCACGGCCACTGCAACAGACGTCATCTTCTAGAGTGTCGATGGTTTTCGGCATTTAATTAATGCAAATAAATTACGGACGGTTTTTTGAGGTCACTAAATACAAATATACCACCAGAACCGACTCCCGGAGCACCTGGTTTCCAAGGTCAATGAAAGGCTATCATGGAGTTTCGAGGGTCTTTGGTACTACATTAATGCAAACGGATTAGTCATAGGTTTTTGGGGTTTCTGAGCACGAATACGTGATCAGCACAGAAACAGGAGCACCTGGTGCCTAAGACAGGTTATCTTCTGGAGTTAAAAACCTAAGAGTAATCCATTTGATCCCTCCATTTGATTCCTCCGAAACCCCAGAAGATAAGCCGTCTTAGGCACCAGGTGCTCCTTTGTCTGTGCTGATCACGTATTCGTGTTCAGCAACCCCAAAAACCTATAACTAATCCGTTTGCATTAATATAGTACCAAAGACCCTCGAAACTCCAGGAGGCTTTTTCATTGACTTTGGAAACCAGGTGTTCCGGGAGTCGGTTCTGGTGGCATATTCATGTTTAGCGACCTCCAAAAACCCTCCAATAATTCATTTGCATCAATTAAATGCCAAAAACCATCGAAACTCTAGAAGATGACGTTCCTTGCGGTGGCCCTATCCACCATGTCCTCCGGAGATCAATTCTGGTGGAATATTCGTGTTTAGCGATCACAAAAACCCATGAGTAATCTGTTTATATTAATTTAATGCCGAAAACCCTCGAAACTCTAGAAGGTGACGTCCGTTGAAGGTCAAGGTCAAAGTAAAGGTCGCCATTGGATAGCCAGGATAAATCCTAGACTGCTAGTACTTTTCCTTGATCCAAACTTCTACATGTTGCCAAATAACCAGTAACTCACGGAATTGGAATACCGCGTAAATCTTATACTTTTCCGAGTTTGGGCCTCTATATCTTGATCTTCATTTGCATCAATTAAATGAACCATCGAAACTTTAGAAGATGATGTCCTTTTTAGTGGCCCTGGCCACCACGTGCTCCTGAGGTCAATTCTGATGGCATATTCGTGTGTAGCGATCCCAAAAACCCATGTGAAAACCCTCGAAACTCTAGAAGATGACGTCCGTTGAAGGTCAAGGTCAAAGTAAAGGTCGCCATTGCATAACCAGGAAAAAATCCTAGACTGCTAGTACTTTTCTTTGATCCAAACTTCTACATGTTGCCAGATAAGCAGTAACTCAGGGAATTGGAAGTAAATATAATTTTCCTAGTTTGTGCCTTTATATCTTGAAAATCCTTCATACGATTGAGTTGTGCCCATGAGAACTTTTTATCAGGAGGCTTCGAAGTGTATTTTCCCAAAGTATGAACGAAATCCACTGGTACCTATTTTCCATAAGGTTTGTGCGGTGTACTTTGTCTAGAACGTTGAACAAAGTTTTCTCAAAACTTGGCACATACACGCCTTGTATTCTAAGGGCCTCATTTGTGTTTCAAAATAAGCTGCTTGTGAATGCAACTACGAAATATATCCAAGTATTCTAAACAATATTTAAGGTGCCTATATAAAATTTGCCTCTGTATTACTATTACACTTTACTACACATTTTAAATAAATAGAGTATGTACATATTATTTTATAACTTTTGTTAAATAATTACGTTATGAGGAGTTTATTTAGTAGTCCTCCAAGCTTTGTTTCTCCCCATCCCTTCATATGTCACATCAGGAATGTAAAGTTCCCCACGTTATTTGTTTAATCTTCATCATAGCATAATGACAAACATCCACACAGACATAGTGTACATTGTTTCTGAGCTTAAATTGTCCAAAAATGATAAATAATTTTGTTACAGGAACTTTTGCGTTAAAGTTTAAATAAAGATGTGGTTAAAAATTGTTAAACACTTGCAAAAGGCTGGAATGTTTTATAGACACTATTAAAAATGGAATAATTGAAAAGTAAAGTAGTTTAAAAGTGTGTATTGCATTTAATTCTTAGCTGAGAGATTTTTCGGGAGAGTCCACAATACATCGTCCTTTTTAGAAGATGATTACAGAGGTCTTAAAAATTGTCTTGACTGCTTCGTTTAAGCGAGTCTACCACTTTCTGAAAAATTTGATCGGACGCGTTTCCGTGCCCCGCGTCATTAACATATTTACGCTGTGGGACTAACAAACGCGGCTGTAAATTTGTCGGACAAGAGATCGACAATCTTTATTAATTAAATGTAAGTACCTACTTTAAATTGCAAATTAAAAAATAAAAATGTATACCATTTTTATTCAGTTGCAATGCGAAGGCAAAATAAACTTACTTTTCAGTTAGAATACGGAGCGCAGTCCAGTCCTCTGAAACGCGATTTTTGGCTCTTATTGGAGCCTCATCGGAGAGAACGTAGGCACTGTTTTCCATATCCTAAATGACCAGTACCTAGAGTTTTTCCCACCCATTGCAACCGAAGTGAAGGTATTAGGTGACTAGCGTTATCTGGCAATTGAAAGATGAAGTAGTTTTCAATCCTAATAGCAAAATTAATATTATTGAAAATATAAAAAACATTACTAAGAGATTTTTAAATTGAAAACTTATTGGTACACTTTCCTGGTGACACCTCCAAGACTTCTACAATTTGCAAGCACATGGATGCTGCAGTGAAGACAAAGGGAAGGAATTCTACACTATGCAATTCACATACCCCCGTCTGCAGCTTGGTAAAGTTCCAACGGAAAATGCACCTGGTTACTCTACGGAGTAATACGACTATAAAATAAAAATGTATACCATTTTTGTTCAGTTGCAATGCGAAGGCAAAACACCTAATACCTTCACTTCGGTTGCAATGGGTGGGAAAAACTCTCGTTACTGGTTATTTAGGATATGGAGGACAGTGCCTACGTTCTCTCCGATGAGGCTCCAATAAGAGCCGAAAATCGCGATTCAGAGGACTGGACTGCGCTCCTAGTCCAGAAAGCCACTGCGCATCCGCTAGGAAAAATATTCTAATTAAGATTTTTTGCACAATCTTACTCAAAAAGGATTCCTTTTAACAAATTTGCATGTTGCCAGGACCAAAAGGTGGTCAAAAATTTTTTAAACGTTTTTTTTTTGTTTTTTTCCTAAAATTATTTTTTTTGCATGGAAAAAAGTTTTTTTAGGTTTTTTTGGATTATTCCAAACAGAAAAGGTCTTTAGTGAGTTTTCTCTAAAAATGATAGTTTTTGACATATAAGCGATTAAAAATTGAAAAATTACGAAATCGGCCATTTTTAACCCTCAAAAACTATGTGAAAAACTGAAAATTTGAATGTTGCCAAGGTAGGTAGATATTCTTTAAACATCTATTGATGAAATCCCGAAGAGTTTTTTGCAATACAATATTCAAAACTCCTATTTTTTTAAATTGCTAATCAAGCGTGCTCGACACTATTTTCCACCGACAGTATGGTGCAAATGAAAGGAATAAATTCGTTATTTCATAAACCGGCGATTTTAAGGAAAAATCCCGAAACAGGTCGATTTTTATTTTTAAGTTATGATATTGTGGCATATATGGTATACTAGTGACGTCATCCGTCTGGGCGTGATGACGTAATCGATGATTTTTTTAAATGAGAATAGGGATAGTGTGGTAGCTCATTTGAAAGGTTCTTCAATTCTCTAGTCAGTAATGTAAACATTTACAAATTTATTTATACAAGGTGTCCTTCTACTTCTTTTTTTGTCAAATAATTTAATTTAATAAAAAATTTTGGACACCCTGTATAAATAATTATGTAAATGCTTTTATTACTGAATAGAGAATTGAAGAACCTTTCAAATGAGCTAGCACACGACCCCTATTCTCATTTAAAAAAATCATCGATTATGTCATCACGTCCAGATGGATGACGTCACTAGTATATCATATATGCCACAATATCATAACTTAAAAATAAAAATCGACCTGTTTCGGGATTCTTCCTTAAAGTCGCCGGTTTACGAAATAACGAATTTATTCCTTTTATTTGCACCATACTGTCCGTGGAAAATAGTGTCGCGCACGCTCGATTAGCAATTAAAAAACAAAGAAGTTTTCAATATTGTATTGCAAAAAACTCTTAGGGATTTCATCAATCGATGTTTAAAGAATATCTACCTACCTTGGCAACATTCAAATTTTCAGTTTTTCACATAGTTTTTGAGGACTAAAAATGGCCGGTTTCGCAATTTTTCAATTTTTAATCGCTTATATGTCAAAAACTATCATTTTTAGAGAAAACTCACTAAAGACCTTTTCTGTTTGGAATGATCCAAAAAACCTAAAAAAACTTTTTTCTATGCAAAAAAATAATTTTAGGAAAAAAACAAAAAAAAAACGTTTAAAAAATTTTTGACCACCTTTTGGTCCTGGAAACATGCAAATTTGTTAAAAGGAGTCCTTTTTGAGTAAGATTGTGCAAAAAATACGAATTAGAATATTTTCCCTAGCGGATGCGCAGTGGCTTTCTGGACTATCCGTATTCTAATTGAAAAGTAAGATTGTTTTGCCTTCGCATTGCAACTGAATAAAAATGGTATACATTTTTATTTTATAGTAGTATTACTCCGTAGAGTAACCATGTGCATTTTCCGTTGGAACTTTACCAAGCTGCAGACGGGGGGATGTGAATTGCATAGTGTAGAATTCCTTCCCTTTGTCTTCACTGCAGCATCCATGTGTTTGCAAATTGTAGAAGCCTTGGAGGTGTCACCAGGAAAGTGTACTAATAAGTTTTCAATTTAAAAATCTTTTAGTAATGTTTTTAATATTTTCAATATTATTAATTTTGCTATTAGGATTGAAAACTACTTCATTTTTCAATTGCCAGATGACGCTAGTCTCGTAATACCTTCACTTCGGTTGCAATGGGTGGGAAAAACTCTCGGTGCTGGTCATTTAGGATATGGAGAACAGTGCCTACGTTCTCTCCGATGGGGCTCCAATAAGAGCCGAAAATCGCGATTTAGAGGACTGGACTGCGCTCCGTATTCTAATTGAAAAGTAAGATTGTTTTGCCTTCGCCTTGCAACTGAATAAAAATGGTATACATTTTTATTTTATAGTCGTATTACTCCGTAGAGTAACCAGGTGCATTTTCCGTTGGAACTTTACCAAGCTGCAGACGGGGGGGATGTGAATTGCATAGTGTAGAATTTCTTCCCTTTGTCTTTACTGCAGCATCCATGTGATTGCAAATTGTAGAAGCATTGGAGGTGTCACCAGGAAAGTGTACCAATAAGTTTTCAATTTAAAAATCTTTTAGCAATGTTTTTAATATTTTCAATATTATTAATTTTGCTATTAGGATTGAAAACTACTTCATCTTGCAAATTAAAAGTTTTGTAATAACAAAACTACCGCGCTAGAGTGACATCTTGCGGGTGTCGGAGTCTACGTTTTTATTATTACAAAACTCTTAATTTTCAGTTGTGACTGCATAAACTTCATTGATGGTGCAAAAGGATGCTGAAATAGCTATATGGAGATGGTGGTCTAACTCTGAATCAAATATAAACAAAACCTGCCTTGATCTTTTTTATCTTCTTAATTTTCAATTTGAAGTACAGTGGAACCCCAATAAGTCGGCCCCCGATAACCCGGAAGTCCGGCTAACCCGGACCGATTTTCATCAGACAATCATTTTAATAAAAATGTATGTAATATAATATTTGAGAGATAATGTGTATTTGTGTAATTTGAACTATACGATAGTAAAAATGAATCATGGCACGCGGCGCCAGAGCGTCGTTCATTGTCTCGGATTATCGGAAACAACAGGCACGTGCATTCCTTTATTTATTTCAAAGTGTCTTAGCATTGTTCAAAAAAGACTAAAAGACTATTTAAGTCTTTTTTAAACATTGGTCTTAGTCTCCACTGTTCTTAAATAACTTAACATTGTTACGATTCTGACCGTATTGTGTGTAGTACAGTCGTATTTTTCGCTTCCGTTCTGTAATCGTGCTTCAGATAGGTTTGTGTTTGCGTGTTTTTTGTCTATGCATGAGTTTTTTACCAAGAAATGAACAATACTCTATACAACTATACGTAATTTAGATGTGTACTGTGCATATATATTTCATGTTATTTCAATTATAACGGAGTTTATCTGTAATTATACCGTATTTTATTAATTTTTACTATATTCTCCGGCTAACCCGGATTTTCGATAATCCGGAACGGCCGCGGTCCCGATTAATCCGAGTTATCGAGGTTCCACTGTACTTATATTTAATTACTAAAGATTGTCGATCTCCTGCCTGACAAATTTACATCCGCGTTTCATTAGTCCGACAACGTAAACATGTTAATGACGCGGGACGTGAATTATGAATGTTCTTGTGAAAGACACTTTTTTAAAAACTGAACTTCACAATTAAAAACTTTTATTTCGACAAACAAAGATTTTAGTTACAACTCAATAATTTAAAATCAGACTTTACTTTAACATTTAAATCAGACTACTTTTTACTATTTTTTATCAGACTGAAAAATATTGATTTTTACATGGTGTTTTATAATTTTATAATTGCTGATCTTGCTGTCCAATACGTCGCAATTAGGTCCAGAATGTTCAACGCTGCGACGCGGCGGTTGCCTCGTGTTGAATCCACGTAGTAGAATATACTGGATGGTAGCGGTCGTTGTACCATAACTCGCGGAAACGCGTCCAACCTTCTCTCTTAAAATTTTCAGAAAGTGGTAGCGGTCGAACGAAGCAGTTAAGACCATTTTTAAGACTTTTGGAGTTATCTTTCAAAAAGGACGCTGTACTATGGACTAGGAGATAATATTTTAACTTACGACAAATTAAAAAAAAATGCCACTATAAAGTGGAATACAATTGTTAACAAAAGGAAATATTTTTTTAACGAACCTTAGAAAACTTGATTTGTTTTTATTGTGTTTTATTGGCACTGGTTTTCACAACCAACTGGCCAGTCAATTTCATAATGGTTTTTTAGACCATAACTTATCACTAACTCAGGGGAGTAATGTGTAGTGTGTGTGTTAAGTCAGTGTCTTGTTACTTTGCAAAGTCGACGTCATAAGAGAGTTATCAAGTAACTCTAGGATAATACGGTAACGTTATTTTAGCAATGGAGCATGCGCAGTATGAACATTGAATAACGGAAATGATTTTAACGTTAACGGGCTCCGTTACGGTAGGTCGGATAGCTGGCTTGAAATACGGTAACGTTAGTAGCGAATCACACCAATTCGGTAAGACTCGGACATGTAAGTTTTGTTATGTAATCTGTTCTGTGTTATGAAATTTTACTTCTGTACTTTAACAGGTGTTTTGTCTTTGTTTTCTTGGCTTGGTTTTGGTTGACCATCTGTTTGACATTTAGAGTTAGTGAAAATTTGCTAGAAAACATTTTATTTTAAAAATTTTTATTTCATACATACAATATGAACACAGATTTATTAAAAAAGACGAAAAGGCTGCGCTTTACAAGCCTGTTTTTCAAATCGAAAATACTGTTTGGCTTTCTCAGGTTCTGGCTCAAGGTATCGAAATAGAAGACAGGATGTACATTTGGAACATTATCATCATTTAAAATGTGATTTAGTATCACGTATTCTATATCATCGTCATTAGCTTCAAATAATTATTGCATGTTCTAAGATCTCTTCCATATTTCTTTAGAAAAATTTGAGATCCAAATTGTACAAAACAAGGAAAAAATTTCAAAATATGTATGTTGGGTGAAAGAAAACAAAAACAGAAAAAAATTTAAACCCATTTAATTATTTTGCTGTCAAATACGACATTTGACTGACAGCTGCCAACTATTAACGTGAAGCAGGAATAACGGTCACAATAACGGATTGATAGAATTTTACTTGATAACTCTCTATTGTCTTTGCAAAGATACGCTAATTGTATCCGAACGTCTGCGGTTCCTATTTTCGAAATTATTTTCATCCATTAATTTATAATAAACGAAAAATCTCTGACCCTGGTGAGATTCGAACTCACGACCATTCGGACCTTTCTGCGCATTCCACACTTCAATACACAATAGAAATGAGGCATATTATCTATTTAAATTAATTTTTTCAGTGAAAATGTTAAACTAATCCTTGTACAAAACAATATTATAAAGAAACGTAACTAAATTGATCGATAACACATTAAGAACTAACAGAATAACATTTATGTTTCCCTCCCAGCCGCCATATTGATTTAATTTTGAGAGCACGTTGGAATGCCCTTATAGTAACTATGTAAGCATATTCCATTCACTCATGGCAAAATATTGCAAAACCTCTTGATTTTATAGAACAGTTTGTATTGACATAATGTTGTAACATTATGTTTTGTACATAATGTACATAATACATTATGTACATAATGTTTTGCATACTGAGCCCATACAGAGTGAGTTTTATGTATGGAAACACTCAATTATCTCGGAAACAGCTTGCACGATTTTTATAGATTTTGGTAGGTAATGTTTTCTGAGGCGGCCGATATTATAGTGGCAATTACATTGTCAGATTTTCCGTTTTTCTGGAAATCTAATGAAATTTCTTATTTCGAAGGACCACCCCGTATATTTTTTGCGTTTTGAAGTCCTAAAGAAATACTAACTATTTTTCATGTTATATTTCCTATACCTAAATGCCATAATTTCGGAGTTATTGCTACATTTAAGTTCTTTGGAATATTGGGAGCAAAAAAGTTTTTTTGTAATTTTTCTATAAAATCAACCGTTTTCGAGTTATAAACACTTTAAAACTGAAAAAAATCGAATAATGACGATTTTCAAGGTTCAAAAACACAAATAAAAATTATAATTTTAAAAATTACGAAGTACCTAAATTCAAGCTCTATCCTTTTTCTAGGAGCTGGCCATAAGAGTTTTTGGACCGTTTTATTCTAAAACATCGCTTTTTAATTTGTTAATAAAGCGCATATGAGAGTACGGGCGATCGGGCTGCATTAATAACTAAAAACAATATTTTAATACAAAACAAGTTCAAATTACTTATCGATATCTGGTGAAATAAGGCTTGAACTTGAATTTGGGTACTACGCAGTTTCAAAACTAATAATTTTTATTTGAATTTTTGAACCTTGAAAATCGTTATTATTCGATTTTTTTCAGTTTTAAATTGTTTATAACTCGGAAACGATTAATTTTATAGAAAAATTACAAAATATCTTTTTTGTTCACAATGATCCAAAGAATCTAAAATAATATTTACCCGAGCCGAAAAATTGATTTTTAAAATTTGTTTAATTTTTTTTTAATAAATAACTCCGAAATTATGGCATTTAGGTATAGGGAATATAACATAAAAAATAGTCAGTATTTCTCTAGGACTTCAAAACGCAAAGAATATATAGGGTGTTCCATTTGAAATAAGAGAGTTCATTAGATTTCCGGAAAAGCAAAAAATGTGACAACAATGTAACTACCACTATAATATCGGCCATTTCAGAAAACCCTTACCCACCAAAATCTATAAAAATCGTGCAAGCCGTTTCTGAGATAATTGAGTGTTTCCATACATAAAACTCACTCTGTATACATACATAATTTTTATGAGGAGAATTTGAAAAATAATTTTTTTGTCAAAGACCACGCGACCGTAAATTTTCAAGGCCCTGTGTATGGTCAAATTTTGTAAATAATAGCTATTTGTATAACAAGGGAGGAAAGTGTAACTTTTCCTCCCGAGAATGAAGTTTACTGCCCGACGCGTAGCGGAGGGCAGTAATCATTCAAGGGAGGAAAAGGCACTTTACTCCCATGTTATACATATGGGTTTTCCACCTTCCTCAAATAACAAGTCATTTTTTCATTTTTACTTAATTTATTTATGTAACTAACCAACAAAATTTATTAGAACTAAAACAACAAGTAGGTACAATATAACTGTCAACTGTCAAATATAAGTCAAATTATTAATGTAAACATTGTTAAATCAAAATAACAATTTACTGTTTTTTACCATTCTGCAAAATACAGGATGTTTTATAAACAAACGTTAAAATGTATAGATACTTCGTAATAGAAAATAGATATTATACAGGGCGTCAATAAGTTATATTTCATGAATGAAATACCATGACGTCACTTTTACTTTTCCTCCCTAGGGAGGAAAAATATTTTCCTCCCTAGGGAGGAAAAGTACAACTTTGCTCCCTACAATCAGGTCCGGAAAAGTATACTTTCGGTAGAGGTAGGTGGAAAAATAATTTAGCAGTAAGAAGTGTTTCGCAGAAAAGTAAAATTTTATAGTGATAGAGTTTCTACGAAAATTTTATAAATTCAAAAGAACGGACTAGAACGGGGTTTAGAAAGTTTTAATGTATACCGAGGTAGATTTAGCAATAGACAATGCTTTCTATATGGTTTCCTAGAAGGAAATGATAGTAAACAAATTTGTTTAGCTTAAGATATATAGAGTTTTTTCAGATTGAAAATAAAAACAATTTTAAAATCTCCTAGAAATTGAGAAGAAAGAAATTTGTATACAATACTAATTTTTTTAAGAAAATAAAGTAGGCATATGGTGTTTGGTGAATGCGTGTGATTGGATATGACAGAGGGATGGAAGGAGAATGGAGTGGTGATTTTAAAACTGATGAGAAAAAAAGGAATCATTGTGTAATTACCATCGAAAGCAATCAGTCCAGTTTGAAAGTAGTGTATTTATCCAAAGTGGGTTACTTTGGCGACCGTGGAAGCAGGATCGTGTGAGACGAAAATGAAACCAAGTTGAGAAGTCCAAACTCCTTGTGTCCGAGAAGATTCCCGTTTCTGTAAGGAACGAATAGCAGTATTATATAAACTTTGCACGACGTACCTCGTCGAGGGAAAAATCTTTGGATTCTGAAGATTGATATTGTTTTTATATTGAGTTGAAAATTTAAATTTGTGGAGAGAATTCAAACGACTGCTGTTTTGAAACAGTTGAAAGGAGAAGCACACTTTGCAGAATCAGAGGAGCACGTCGTGGGAGATCTAGGACAACATAATCCAGCAGAATAAATAAGGGGTCCGTCGGCAAAGTTAGTCAGATTATTTGTGACAAGAGAGTGTTGTTTTGTATTACATACCATATTTGTTTTCTGAAAGCAACGTCAACTTAATAGTTTTGCCACATAAATTAGTCCTTCATAAATTCATAGAAGATATAAGCAATCGACTTAAAAAGTTTAAATTAAAATTTGTTTTCATTTTATATTAATCATAAGAGCAATCTACCGATTCAATTGAATAAATTTGGTTCACAAAGGAGATAGTAGAATTAATAGTATATTAAGTATGGAGAACGGTAATGGTTTTATACCGATCGAAGACAATTGTTTGGAGGAGGAGCGGAGCGACGACTCCAATTATTGTCTGAGATCGGTTACCCTTAACGTTCGACATGCTTATAACGTTTTTTGCACGATTGATATCATTATAAATTATAAAATTAAACATTTTCGTCATATTGACTAGTTTCATTCATTTTATCAAGATAGATACTTTGGTTGTTAGGTAGTAACTAGGGTGCATAACAACAATGGAGAATTGAGTTTTTATTTAGTTGTCAATAATTTTAAGTACAATTTTGATTATTATAAATTAAAATATGAGCGAAAGTGAATTTGAAGAAATTGAACGGGCTTGGGAAGAAGGGTGTTCCGCAATTATTCTCGAAAAATCCAAAATCCGTTATCAAAATACCTACCAAAGTTTTAAAAAATGGTGCGAAGGCAAGAATTTAAGAATCGAAGAAAAGACTCTATTGGCATATTTCGTTCAAAGACATATGCAGTTGAAAGCTCCTGGAAGCCTCTGGGCAGAATATTCAATGATTAAATCCACCGTTTTTCTTTATGATGGCATTGATATTTCCAAGTTTTCAACTTTGATCGCGTATTTGAAGAGAAAAAATGTTGGATACTACTAATGTATGCGATTCTGCAGGAGTTTCTGTTAGAAGTGAAACCACAGCCCAAAACAAGTGGGATTTCATTAAATAATTTAACAAATTGTACCATAAGTTTCAATATTAATAAATAATTCGTTAGTTTTCTTTATTCTTTCAAAAAATAAATTAAAATTAAAAGATTTTTTAACTCGACGGTAAGTGAATTACTTATCCACCCCATCTCGGGGGTGTAAATTTTTTATTATATTTTGACTGCAAAAGTTGGTAAAAATATTCATTCTAAGTAAAAATCGTTCTATACATTTTTTTGATAAAAAAATAGTTTTCGATTTATTCCCTAGCGAAAGTGTTAGTTTTATATCGAAAAAATCAATGTTTTTAAGTTTTCTGCTAATAACTCCCAAAGTTTTCGTTTTATCAAAACAACTTATCTTAACAAAAATGTACCTTTTGGAAAAATAAACAAAACCAGGAAAAATAAACAAGACCAATAGTAATCGAGCTATACTTTATTACATTTTAGCTCTTCTTCTTCAAATGCTAAATATTGTAGTTTCAAAGTTAAAAGACGGGAAAACTATGCATTTTTCGAGGATAACTTGTTCAAACTAATTTAAAGTATATAAAAATATTTATCTCAAGAAATAAAAAAAGTATCTACCTCAAAAATGAAGTGACTTATAATGAAAAGAACGTCAGTTCCTCTTTTTTTCAACGAAAAAGTGATCGAAAGCAACCCCCTAATCACCATGCTAATTAAAATTAGTCATTGACCTTATTTGGTCTTCTTTATTTATGTATTATTTTTAGGTTCTAGAAGCTTGGCCGGCTTAGAGTGATTAGTTTAAAAAAAAAATGGAGTTAAAAGCGAATAACGAATTTTTGTAGTTTGGAAAAAATGGCCTTTTCTTCATAATAGAAAGATTAGCGTCAGCGATACGAAAAAATGTTTAAATAAGAAATTGTAGCTTATTTAATTTTCAATAACCTGATTTGCAAAAATTTTTTTACGGCACAAATTGAGTGAGCTATTGACAATTAAATCTTGTATTGACATGCAAAAACCACCTTTACCAACCCTTTCAAAGTCATCTCTTTTTGCTACTGAGGATTTTAAAAAGATTTAATATTAATAGAAATACAGATCTTGTAAAAACCTACAAATCTCTTTTTACCAAACTTTCTAACATAAAAAACAAAAAGTTACGGTTAAAAAATCAATATATTTTTTTGAAAGAAAAAGGAGAAATCCAATTGGAAGCATAATAATGTAACTTAGCGGTGTTTTTAGTCATTTGCCTTATTCATTCTTCTTTATTTATGTATTAGTAATATATTCTAGAAGTTCGACTGGCTTAGAATGATTAGTTTTTAAAAACTGGAATTAAAAGCGAATAAGGAATTTTTGTAGTTTAATAAAAAATGCCATTTTCTGCAGAATAGAAAGATTAGCAACAGAGATACTAAAAAATGTTTAAATATGAAATTGTAGGCTATTTAATTCCCAAGAATTTGGTTTGAAAAAATTTTTTCTACGGCAAAAATTGAGTGAATCGTAAATGAGTATATCGAAAAATATTATTTTTTTATATATTAAACTAACACTTTCGATAGCGAATAAATCGAAAACTATTAATATTATCAAAAAAAATGTATAGAACATTTCTTGCTTAGAATGAACGTTTTTATCAACTTTTACGGTCAAAATATAATAAAAAATTTCCACTCCCGAGATGGGGTGGCAACCACCCCCATGGTAAAAGCGCCTTTCGGCATCATATATATTTTGATCCTTGGACTATCAACTACTTATTCTCAAATTTTTAAGAAACTCCATCCATTCTGTAAAAATTGTGAGGTGAAAAGCTTTGTACTATTAGCATAAATTTGAATTTTTATATTTTATGGTATAATATCTAAATAAATGGTAGTTAAACAATTTTATATGAGTTTTTGAGTATATTTATTTTCCCTGTTTATCCTGGATAAAGCAAGCAACCAGAAATACTAGAAGACACAAAATAAAGGTAATACATACAATTAATTAGCCCTGAGAATAAGTTTTATTGAAAACGTTTATTAAATTTTGTTTTTTTATGAGTAGCAATTAAAATAATTAATTAACTAATGTGATTAATGAAAGGCATCTTAATCTTATAACAAGAAGAAAATTCAGATCATAATAATACATATTATGTATCTTAATACACAAATATGTATAAATATCCAAAATTCACTACTCTTCAATTTCTGCGCATGTTCAACAGAAAATTGGGCAGGAAAATTAATTGGATAATTAATTGGATATGCATTTCAAAATATTTATAATAAAATCTTTATAACAAAAATATTTATAGCTAAAAACAAACAAATTGGGTAGTCCTCGATTAATACTAAAAGTTGTTTGATATGAACACATAATATGAAATGGTTTAGATTGGCCGGGTTTTCGCTTGCTGGACAGTTTAATTTGATCACTAATTATAATAGGCTATTGATTATATTCAAAATAAGGTAGCTAAAAGGAACTACAACGTTAAGGGGTTTTATTATTTCATATGGTCAATGGACATCTATATATGAAAAAACCGCGGAGTGCTACCATTTAAAGGGGTGCGTTTTTGAGAAATGGGTGAATTAGTCCCTGGGCACAGGTTACATTAGGGTGAGTTCTATGCACTTTTGGTATAAACATACCTACATAAAAATTGTTCCTGGTTAAATTTCCTATCTAAATATCTCTTTTTAAAGTCAATGATACTTTTTTTTACAAAAATATATTCAAAAGAAAAAGCACAAAGAAACCCAAAATAAAGAAATTTTGTTTTTTGTCCCATAACTTTTGTCCACGAGGATATAGGTATAGATATTGCTTTACAGAAAAAAAATCTACATATTTCTTCTTTAAAATGTTGTATAGTAGAGGTAATTAGAATTTATAGTTTTCGAAATATGATTTTTCAAAGTTCGCCACTCACAGCAATTTTGGGCAATTTTCCTTGTAATTTCGCAAATATTGTTCTGTAACTTTTTTCCACGTAACTTTAGGTATATGAAATGGAACACGTAATAGAAATAGAAATCAATTAGCTTTAAAATGGTCTACTGTCTAACGTTGTACGTCTTTTTTTTAAAGAGATTATGGTTTTTCAAAATTTTATACTTTTAACGATTTTTTATAATATAATATAAAAATAAAATTATATTATTATAGGATATATTGTATATTATATAATATTATATTATATATAGTATATATAATATAATATTATATTATATAATATATAATACCTAATATAAAAAAAATATTATTTTTTACATTTTTTACGATTATTTTTGAAATTTCTCATTATAACTTTTTTCTTCTACATTTAGGTATATATTATATTATATAATAAAAAAAGCTTATTTTGTTTACTTTAAAATTTTGTATTACAAATAATTCGAGGATTATTTTTGAATAAGATATTATTTTTCAAAATGTAATAAGTACTTGCAACGATTTTTGATTTTAGGATTATTTTTTAAATTTCTCATTATAACTTTTTTTTCTTGTACATGAATATACTATATATTGCTGAATAAAGAGGGCTTACTTTCTGTTCTTTAAAATGGTGTATCATCTATATTTAAATAATGGAAACCGAGTGATTCTTTGATATTTTTTTACCTGTATTATTTAAAGTTATTTCTTTTACAAAAATTACATAAACATTAGTCTTAGAAAACATCACTTTAGTTAAAATTATTTAAACGTTGACATTTAAAAAATTTCAAAATCAAAGTCCATCTCTTCATTAGCATTAGCTTCAATATCTTCCTCTGACACCTCAGTTATCTTAGAGTCCCACAATTAGTACCCATGCATATGCACCCTTTGCAGAATATTGAAAAACTAATTCCTATCTTCCTACAACCGCAGTTTTTTGTACATCCTTTGGTACATTTACATGCTATTTTTTCAAGCAAAGCTTGTGGTGCAGGAGCTTTGACAGTAAATATTGGAATTAATCCATATTTTAAAGTTTGCCCGGCCGAGTCAAGTGGATCCAAAGTATTACCTATAAAAAATAAGATTCAATCATAACACACAATCACATAAAAAAGTTATAAGGAGAAATTTAAAAAATAATCCTAAAATCAAAAATCGTTGCAAGTACTTATTACATTTTGAAAAAGCATATCTTATTCAAAAATAATCCTAGAAGTTTTTATAATACACCATTTTAAAGTAAACAGAATAAGCTTTCTTTTTTATTATATAATATATACCTAAATGTAGAAGAAAAAAAGTTATAATGGGAAATTTAAAAAATAATCGTAAAAAATATAAAAACTTGTTAAAAGTACAAAATCTTGAAAAAGATAACCTCTCTAAAAGAAGTCGTACAACATTATACAGTAGAACATTTTAAAGGTAATTGATTTCTATTCCTCTTACATGTATCATTGCATATGCCTAAAGTTGCGCAGAAAAAGTTACAGAAAAATATTTGCGATATAACAAGGAAAATTGCCCAAAATTGCTGTGAGTGGCGAACTTTGAAAAATCATATTGCGAAAACTGTAAATCCTAACGACCTCTACTAAGCACCATTTTAAAGAAAAAATATGTAAGTTTTTTTTCTGTGAAGCAATGTCTATACCTATATCCCCGTGGACAAAAGTTATGGGACAAAAAACAAAATTTCTTTCTTTTAGGTTTCTTTGGGCTTTTTCTTTTGAATATATTTTTGTAAAAAAAAGTATCTTTGACTTTAAAAAGTTATATTTAGATAGGAAATTTAACCAGGTACAATTTTTATGTAGACGTGTTTGTACCAAAAGTGCATAGAACTCACCCTAATGTAACCTGTGCCCAGGGACTAATTCACTCATTTCTCAAAAACGCACCCCTTTAAATGGTAGCACTCCGCGGTTTTTTCATACATAGAGATTCATTGACCATATGAAGTAATAAAACCCCGTTAACGTTGTAGTTCCTTTCTATAGTACATAATCAATAGCCTATAAAATTGGTTTAATTTAGCTACGTTATTAGTTTTGAACGCTGTTAAATTAGTTAACGAATTAATGATTGACGCTTGCAATTTTAGAATAAAACATCATGACTACAATTTAATTTTAAAATACGTTTGATGTTATGTTTCGGTTTCCACTTCGGTAGTCGTTCTGAAAATAAAAATTTAAGAAATAATTTTATTTTGTTACTAGGCAGTTCAAAAAATAGTTCAATGTATAGTGTTTCAGGTGTACAATAGACATAGATGTATATGTGAAATTATTAGTATATTTTTAGAGTTATGTGGACTGTATGTATAAGAGGTTGCTGCTTCAATGGATATTAGACAGGTAATATGATGTTATACAGACAATATAATAAGTTTATACAAAATCTTTCTCCAAGTCACTATTTTATTTATTTAGCGTATGGCTACATCACAGTTTTTGTACATAAATAAAAAGAACAATACATTACATCGTAAATAATAATTAATTTTTACATACAAAAATTTAGTTGACATATTCAATCGACTGCCATCGTAGGATATGATCGGACAGTCCTCCACTAAATGTTTGCTCTTCTCATACCTTCGATACTAAATTGCCACGCTCGTACAGTCCATTTATTAATAGTTGTCTCATCTTTAATTACTTAAAAAACTGTGATATCTTTCTGCCAGGAGATCTTCGAAAACATTGTCTGGCGCCTCTTGTGCTAGTCAATTTAGATTATCCAGGCTGCACGTGCAGTATTATCCTGCGGACGCGAACTAGCTTTACACCCCCTTTAAAAGTTAAAAATTAGGTATACGAATTAGATATAAATATAGAATACATTTTAAACTATTAATTTACTTTGACATTACTCCAAGTCACTGTTCATTCGCTTATCTATCAAAGTCACATATGCCCGTTTCACACGCGGTAACTTCTCATACAGGGTTTGATTGTTTTTAGCGGATTAGCGGTGTGTCTATAACGGATTAGCCTCTTATACTATGGCACAGAGAGAAAAAGAGTATGTTCAGCTGTAGTTGAATCCAGAGAAAGGTAAGCGTACCTAGAAACTTCTGTTGCATTACCTGTACTTCAGTCGGGAGACGGGTGGAGTCAGTAGTAGGATATTAGTAAGGTTTCTATTAAGAAATAGTTTAAAATTATTGAGGGTGAAAATTATTGAAATATTACAGCGAAAAATATATGATTATTTGTCACATGAGAACATTGAACACCAGATGAAAGTTGGATGGAATGCAGTCTTTGTAAACAATGGTTTCATGAAACATGTACTTAAGATGTAGCATTAGACGAAATAGATATTGCATCTATATTTATACAGTGCATTCCTAAAGTGTGGAAACGGTCTATTTTCTCATGACTTAATCATTTTCAGAGTTGCAGCTCTGACAGGTCGATTTTTATTTTTAAATTATGATTTTTTGACGTATATTGCATCATAGTGATGTCATCGATTTGGGCGTGATGACGTCATCGATGATTTTTTTTTAAATGGGAATAGAGGTCGTGCCGTAGCTCATTTGAAAGGTGATTTAATTTCCTATTCAGTAATATAAACATTAACATCATTATATATACCGGGTTACCAAAAAATAATTTTTGAATTAAATTAATTGCCGCAAAAAAGAATATATGTAATTTATTTAACTCAAAATATATTTTACTGCTGTCAGAAAAGAGAAAAAAAATGTTTATTTGATAAATAAACATTGCTTTTCGCTAAAATTAAATGTTCAAACTGCAAAGACTGTGGCTGTTGTTTGTTCAGGTGTGTGGCTGTTTTAAATTTAATTTAAGCGAAAAGCAATGTTTATTTGTCAAATAAACGTTTCTTTTTCTCTTTTTGACAGCAGTAAAATGTATTGTAAATTAAATAAATTACATATTATTATATTCTTTTTTTTTGCGGCAAATAATTTAATTCAAAAATTATTTTTTTTTGGCCACCCTGTATACATAATGATGTTATATTACTGAAAAGAGAATTAAATCACCTTTCAAATGAGCTACCACACAACTCCTATTCCCATTTAAAAAAGTATCGATGACGTCATCACGCCCAAATCGATGACGTCACTATTATGGGATATACGTCAAAAAATCATAATTTAAAAATAAAAATTGACCTGTCAGCACTGTATAAATAGAGATACTTATAATCAAAGAATAATTCATTCATTCATTCATTAAGCATTACAATCTCTAGGGATTATAGCAAATGCCATGGCGTTCAAGATTCTATTTTTGGGTGAGGTGTATTACTTTTCTATCATTTATAACTTGCTCTGTGTCTTTGCTTCTGTCGCGACCCTTTTTCATTTCTTCCTGTTCTTGCACTGAACTTTCTAGTCTTTCGCATTCATTGCTCTTATATCTTCTTCTACATTATCCAGCTATATTCTTTTAGATCTTCCTCTACACCTGGGCCATAGTGGTGTCCAGTTAGTTAGCCTTCTCAACATATCTGATTATGGGCCCCTGTGTATATTATGTCCTATCCATTCTAAGCGAAGAGATTTTATGTATCTGACTATATTTTCTTTCTTTAATTCTTCTTCAATTTCGGCGTGTTTTCATTCTCGTTTCTCCCTCGCTTGTTGTATTGTGACCCAGTATTGTTTTCATTATTTTTATTTCAAATTTCAGAAGGCAATCTTCCTCATTCTTGTTAATCGTCGTTGTTGCCATCCTATATGTAACAACAGGTCTTTTAAGGTTTTATATAGGTTTATCTTTGTTCACTTACTTAAAGTCTTGCTTCTCAGTAGATTTATGCTCATACCATATGTTTTTTTGCCTTTCAGAACTGTTTTCCTCTATTCTCCCTTTTCCGGTTTTCCCTATTGTTACTTCCAAGTGGCTACTGGTCGATCCAGTTTCAAATTTATGGTTCTGTGTTATAAGATATTTCTGAGTTGTTTTGTCGTCCTTCCCTATCGTCATGTATTTTGTTTTGTGCTCGTTAATCTCTAGCACTATTCTCTTCGCTTCCTCATCTAATTTTCTACTGCTTTTATAAATGCCATCTTCGTCTTCGCTATGATGACTAGATCATCTGCATATGCTACTAGTTGAAGTTGATCTGTAAAAAGAATAATTAAGGAATTTTATTTTTCTGTATAAAAAATTATCTTTAGGTTTTTATAATATGTAATCTTGAAACTACTAAAATAATATTATGAAAGATTTGTAATAAGAGTTTAAAGTTTTTAATTTAATTTTAAGTAAATTTTTAATCATATTTACACATTGTCTTAAGAGGCTACAGTAGCGATCAACAGGTAGCAACAAACGCGTTCCAAAATTGCGGCTCTAATTTTTTTGAATATTTTGTCGAGATATGTGGCACACATATTCGTAATATAATAAAGAATGGCGATACAGAGCCCAATTTCAGAGATATGTTAGTACGTGGAAATTACTCTATAACTAAATAAAATACTGAAAAAAGGAGCCTGTACCGCCATTAAGAAGAAAAAAAAATAAACTTTCTTCAAATTAACTTGTTTATCCCATGCCTAGATTTTGTGTAATCTTGAAACTACTAAAATTTTTTATTTCTAACAAGAAATCGAACATATAACTAAATAGGCAACATAGAGAAATTATCACTGTCATTTTGACAAACCTGCGTCAGATTTTCTCTAATCTGTTCTGTCATCTTTATCGATATCTGTTCAGTGCAGTAGTGTGTTCGTTTTTGTTGTTTCATAGGAAAGTAGTGTTTATTTATAGTTAATTTATTATATATTTGTTGTTGTTGTATAAGTTGTTGGCCTCTTTGAAAGAATAGATTGTTGTTAATTGTGAGTTTTAGTTATATGTAGGTAGGTAAGTATATTTTACGTAAAAATATTTCGAATTTTAATGTGAGTATATAAAGTTTTAGGAGGATTTTTCATTCTAAAAATATTATCAATAGTTTAACAAAATGGAAAAAGTAAATCAAACGAAAAATAAAGTGAAACCTTCCAAGAAAGTTATATTTTGTTGCTACCTGTTGATCGCTACTGTTTACTTTTAAGTATAAATCGTATTTTTAGTTCATTTTAATAAACCGATAGTCACCTCCTAAACTAGACTTTTAAAGGTTTATTAGCAAATGCACGCCACTTTGTGCTCTAAAAGCTGCTACCTTTAACTAAGGGTCACATATTGGAAATGATTTATTCCCTTTGAGCTGAAACTCATTAAGGGTGTAGGACGGCGAATAATTACAGCTGAAAAGCAGTAGGTCTATATTTAGGCTCCAATATGAACTCAATTACCATTTTTATAGTACATGTCTTTCTGTGAAAAGTAAGATCACAGAGAGCTGCATATATTATGTGCTTTTAGCTAGTAGAATTTCAGCATGTTTATCGTAATTTTTTCCATAAACATTTACTTTAAACAGTAATTGTTTAGTTTGAATAGTAACAAACAGATCTATGTAAATGAAGGTTAATTTGAAATTTTTAATAATTAATCTTATTTTATTATTATACTGCGAAAAGATTGGTCATAAATTATACCACAGATTCTGGGGTCAAAAATAGGTTGATTGAACCTCACTTACCTATATACAATAGTGCACACAAAAAAAGTTACAGTCCTTTGAAGTTACAAAATGAAAATCGATTTTTTTTCATATATCGAAAACTCTTAGAGATTTTTTATTGAAAATGGACATGAGGAATTTTTATGGCAGGAATATCTTAAAAAAAAATTAAAGTGAAATTTGTGCACTCCAAAAAATTTATGGGGGTTTTGTTCGCTTAAACCCCCCAAACGCTTGTGTACGTTCCTATTAAATTATTATTGTGGCAGCATTAGTTAAAAACAATGTTTTTAAAACTTTTTTTCCTCTTAGTACTTTTTTGATAAGCCAGTGATTATCGAGATATTTTGAATATTTGTCGAATCTACCACATATTTGTATATGGTTATAGACACCTGTTAACAATCTGAAAATGTAATAATCTGAAAGTGTACTTTCGCGCACGCGTTTTAGTTTAGAAAGTTTTACTTTTCCGCACGCATTTTACTTTTCCGCATGCGTTTTACTTTTCTGCACGCGTTTTATTTTTCCGCACGCGTTTAGATATTTTAATATGGCCTTAAAATAATTATAATACATGCAATAAACTAATATTTAGATATTATATTATTTACTATTTTATTTCAAATGTCGTATCTATTGTGTTTCTGTTTTAATGAAATTAACGCGACAATTCGATGAAATAAAATTATTTTGACATCATATTCGAAAGTCAAATCGGTAGACAATAACAGTTGTTTTTGAATCATCGTCATGGAAACCAAGATCGTCGTCATGCTAACTAATTATATTGAAAGTTTGGTTTTGACAACCTTGTCAAAGAATTAATTTGTGTATGTATTTTCATATTAACTAAATTAATTGATTAAGATTTGGTCATTTTTTAAAGACTCGTAGAAAAAATATTGTTCCTAACTCTTGCAGAAAGTCTCTTTTCCGCACTCGACTGCTTGCCGAACTCCTGCTTCGCGTCGTTCGGCAAACTGCAGTCGCGTGCGGAAAAGTATGACTTTCTGCACTTGTTAGGAAAATAACTATTATAACTTACATTTTAGGTATATTTTGAAAAAGAAGCTACATCTCGATAAAAGGTGACTTATCAGAAAAAGACTACGAGGCAAAAAAGTTTTAAAAACACTGTGTTTAACTAATGGTACCACAATAATAGTTTAATTGGAACGTACACAAACATTTAGGGGCTTTAAAGGAACAAAACCCCCATAAAATTTTTATGTAAATATATTAAAAAAGAAGCCGCATCTCGATAAAAACTGACTTATCGAAAAAATACTGAGGGCAAAATAGTTTTAAAAACGTTGTGTTAAACTAATGATACCATAATAACTCATTAATTGGAAGGTACACAAAAGTTTGGGGGGTTTAAGGGAAGAAAACCCCCATAAAATTTTATGGGGTGGACAAATTTTACTATAATTTTGTTTTAAGATGTTCTCCTGCCATAAGAATGATACATGTCCATGTAGTTTTCGATGTATTGAAAAAAATCGATTTTCATTTTGTAACTTCAAAGGACTGTAACTTTTTTTATGAGCACATTTGTACTAAGGTAAGGTAGGTTCAACCGAACTATTTTTGACCCCAGAATGTGTGGTATAATTTATGACCAATCTTTTCGGGACACCCTGTATATACAAGCTCTACGTTCCCGAGGAAGCTAAAGTTGTTTTTACTTGAAGATCCTTTTTGTATGGGGATCAAATAATTCTGGGTTTGGTTTTACAGTTGTTGGTGTGACTTCGCTGTTTCCGCTATTTTCCCCCATTCTTCTCTCGCTATGATCCGTTTTCCTATATTTATAATTTTCATACTTCTTAAGTCTTATTCCACTGGTTGGCTCCATCTCAATTTAGGCCTGCATCTGGTTCTTTTACCTGGTGGTATCCATTTCTTTATTATAACTCTTAACGGATTGCTCTTATCTTTTTTCATTATGTGTCCATACCATCTAATTATCTGTGCTATTATTGCTCTAGGTTTTCTTGACCCATGCATTCATATATTTCGTTTTATTATAATTTTGACCTTTTTCAACGCTTCTACAATTCGAGAAAACAGTAAAATTTTTATAATAGGGAATGAATCCCTCTCATTAGCTGTATACCATAACAAAAATTATTTAAGAAATAAAAATCTTCATTTTTAAATGGTATAAAGATTATTTAAAAATTGTTTCTAAAAAACATCCGTTGGACTCAAAGTAAGAAAGTCACAAAGTACATTACAAACAAACGTTTTCAGACTAATCAGTCCATCATCAGGTTAAACCTAGATATACGTAAACCTCCTTATAACATTGAAAAAGTTGAAATTTTGACTGTTGAAAAGGTTAAGAAAATTAAAGCATGTGGGTACTGTGTACTTACTCTAGATCCAAAGCAGTTGAAACTAGCTACTGAGATGTAACATTCAAATGTAACATTTTGGTCATCTAGGCTACATTAAAAAAGACAATAAGTCGATGTTAATAGAATAAATTATTTTAAATCAACATGGTATTTTCATGTTAGCTTCAAACTTCATGGTTGGGTTGAAGACAGTAGAAAACAGACTGATTGAAATTTGACATTAACTAATTATTGACAAGACATATTTGAGGTTCGGAAAGGACAAGGCACATGAAGAAGATGTGATTTAATGTATGAGCTATATATCCTATATATATCCTATCTATTGTCTCTGAACAGCAATAATATATATGACTGTTTCTTTTTCTTAAGGTGCCGAGACCGCTTGTCGATCGTTGGCTCTCATGTTGCCCAGCATATTAACAATCATTGTCTTATTTACAGCCGCACGAAATAGTTCAGTGCTAGTTTTCCCAAACCATTGCCGTAGGTTTTTAAGCCAAGAAGTTGTACGGCGGCCCACACTTCTTTTTTCCATTATTTTACCTTGCATGACAAGGTGAAGTATGTCATATTTTTCTGGGTGACGCATTATATGACCAAAGTATTCCAATTTGCGCCTTTTAACCGTATTCACTACTTCGCAACTTTTATTCAAACGTTGCAAAACCCTTTCGTTTGTGACTCTTTCTACCCAGCTGATCTTCAGGATACGGCGGTAGACCCACATTTCAAATGCTTCTAGGTTTTTTAAAAGCGATTCTGTCAGTGTCCATGCTTGGACCCCGTAAAGTAGTACTGGGAATATATAACATCGGACCATTCTTATGCGAAGTTCCAAATTTAGATCATGACTGAACAGGATTTTCTTAAATTTCATAAGACTTGTTCTTGCTTTGGCAATTCTACTTTTTATTTCTGTACTAGGGTTCCAGCTTTCATTAATATGAGTACCCAGATATACAAGATTACTTACTCGTTCAATTGAGTCATTACCGATTGTTACGTTATAGTTATTATTATTTACGGCTGCCTGTTTACTAATAACCATAAACTTTGTTTTTCTTGCGTTGAGTTTGAGTCCATATATCGCGCAGAATGCCACCATTCGGTTCAATAACGCTTGAAGATGTTCAATTGATCCAGTCAGCAACAAGGTGTCATCTGCGTATCTGATATTGTTCATAAGCATACCATTAATGAGTATTCCCTCTTTTGCGTTTTCCAACACTTCATTTAAGATTGTTTCAGCGTAAAGATTAAACAACATTGGTGACAATATACAGCCTTGTCGAACTCCGTGCTTGATTTTTACTTCTTCAGAGCACTGATTCGCAGCCGTAATACATGCAGCCTGGCCCCAATACAAATTTGCGATTATTCTAATGTCCCTACCGTCCAGACCGGTAGTTTTGAGAATATGTAGCATTTTTTCATGACGAACTTTATCAAAGGTCTTTTCAAAATCAATCGCGCACATGAAAACGTCATGATTTACATCTCTGCATCTTTGAATTAAAACTTGAGTTGCGAATAGTGCATCACGCGTTCCAAGGCCACAGCGAAAACCGAATTGAGTACTTGAGATTCTTTCCTCAATTCTTCTATATGTTCTTTGATGAATTATTCTGAGAAACGTTTTCAATACATGACTCATTAGGCTGATGGTGCGATAGTCGCTGCATTTTGTGGCTCTGTGTTTTTTTGGTAGTACAACAAATGAGGATTTAAGCCAATCTTTAGGAATTTTTCCGCTTTCGTAGATTAAGTTGAACAATTTCGTAAGTATCTTAATGCCCTCGGCACCTAAAAGCTTTAGTGTTTCTACGTAAATCCCATCTGGTCCGATCGCCTTGCCGTTTTTTGCGTTCTTTATAGCGTATTGCACTTCTTCCGTAGTTATTGGAGGACCGCTTATGTCATTTAGCGTTTCTAGTTCGCTTCTTTCATCATCGAATAATTCCTTTATATATTCTGTCCATCGTATTAGTTGACCTTCGATATCGATTATAATTTTTCCGTTTTTATCTTCGATTAGTGGAGGATTACATTTTTTATTCAGTCCTGCAACTTCTTTCAGTTTTTTGTGCATATTGAATGCGTCATAGATACGCTCGTAGTTCTCAATTTCTTTACATTGTTGTTTATGCCACTCTGATTTAGCTGATCTTATTTTTCTTCGAATCATACTGTTTAGCTTTTTGTATTCTGTCAGATTAGCATTCTTATATTTTCTTCTTACATCCATTAAATTCAATATCTCTTCTGTCATCCACTGTTGCTTATTCCTACGCTGATTTTCCATTAGATGGTCTTCTTGGACTTTTTCCAATGTTTCTTTGCATGACTCCCATAATTGTTCTTCTGAATTTTTATTTCCCAATTTCTGAAACTGATCTTCTAATTTATCGGTTACTATTTCTTTCACTTCCGCATTTGAAAGTTTATCTTTGCTGATCCTAGGAGATATTTTGGGTTTTTTAATCTTTTTAAATTTAAGTAATACTTTAGCTGCTAGTAAGTTGTGGTTGGAGGGTACATCCGCTCCTGGATATGTTTTGGAGGACAAGATAGCATTTCTATATCTTTTTGATATACAGATATAATCAATTTGATTTCTTACTATTCTTCCACAAGTGTCCATAGGAGATTTCCACGTGTAAAGTCGTTGCTTAGGCAAGTCAAAAAAAGTGTTGGATATTACTAATTGTTTTTCTACACAAAATCTAATCATTCCATCTCCACGGTCGTTTCTCATTCCTAAACCAAACTTGCCAACGACATCTTCTTCACTACCTCTTACAACCTTGGCATTGAAATCCCCCAATACAATGTTTATATCTTGGCTTCCTGTGAGTGATAATAAATAGTCTAGATCTGAATAAAAGCTTTCGACAACTTCATCGTCATATTGTTGTGTAGGTGCATATACCTGAATGATGTTTAAGTCTGTACGATTTGTTTTTATTTGTAACATTATTAATCTATCTGAGTATAGCACGATATTTTTTACTGATTTTGCGACATTTTGTTCTAAAATAAATGCCACACCATTTCTATGTTGCGGACCTTCTTCACCAGAGTAGTAAATTTCATAATTATCTATCGTCATATGGCCAGAACCCGGCCACCTCATCTCGCTTATACCTAAGATATTTATATTTAACCTTCGCATTTCCTTGATCGTATTGTGAATCTTTCCAGATTCAAACATACTTGTAATATTCCAAGTCGCTATTAAACATGCCTTATCTATTACCAAATTTGATGAATTACAGGGAATTCGCTTGCTGACGACTGGGGAAACCCTGCTGTTTCCCACGCCGAATCTTGGATTCCGAGTCCCATGATTAGTAAATATATTTACATTATTAACATCTGTCATCATGAGTTACTAGGGAAGTTATACTCAGGTAGTTTCCCGTTGCTTTCCTGATTCCACTGCCGTTGACTGAATTTTCAGCTCAATCGCCTTCGGGGCCGATTTCTCAACCCCAGGACAATAGAGTGCCCTTCCGTACCTCCTGGTAACGGTTGATTGCTTATACCGGCGCACATTCGGTTTTTATTTAGGTTTAGGTTCGCAGTATCGCAGCCGGTTAAATCATTATTTGATTGTCGCCTGCGACTTTATGGCACCGCACCTGTTACACTAATGACACAGCTGCTGTCCTGTGTCATGTCCTCAGTTGATCCGCCGGTACTTATTTGGCGAAGCCTTATTCGTACCTGTCCTGTATATCTACAGGAACGTTCCCTATCAACCATTGGGACGCGCCGTGTTGGGGTTAAGGACTTCCCCATCCAGGTCTGTCTTTCACAAAGTACTGAAAAACCCCTACCCAATTCAGAGCTCTTCCTCCATGCAAACTAGACCTAGCACGGTATGATTGTTTAATGAAATTTATCTGTGAAACTAAAATTAACCTCTAAACTTATTAATCCTGATAATTTGGTATATTATGTACATACGAAAAAAGAAGAAGAAGAAGATGTATAATGGAAAATGTGGTGAGCAACTTGGACAGTCCATAGCGGCCAGCTTTTGAACTGAGTAGAGAGCTGTAGAAGAGTTTGCTATGGAACTCTAAGGACCTCATTGCCTTCCTTATGTATGAACAGAAAACAAAAAAGTTGTGACTGGCATGGTTGTCACCCAAGTCTATACCATAAAAAAAATGCATGAGCTACGTTTTTGCTACACCCTGTATTATCTAGCTGCAAATATTAGTTTAGTCACAGAAAGGAACACGCCAATTTTGTTTGCGCGTTAAATCCCCAACTTTAAAATTGAGTTTGGTTAGGACTTGAATTAAACAACGACTCTTTCGAAGATTTGTTTTAAAAGTCATTAATTTAGTCTGCGAATTTAAGTTTTAATTTACACAAAAGGATTTAGATTAAAATTCGTTTGTTACAGGCGCGATGTTAAAATCTATTATATAAAAATGACTTAAACCTACAAGACGATTGTTTGTTAAATCTTCTTCTTAGGGTGCCTGTCCGTTCTAAACGTTGGCGATCATTCTCGCTACGATAACTTTGTTGGTTGCTATACGGAATATGTGTTGAGGTCTTTCTATACCATGTTCTCAGGTTAGCAAGCCAGGATATTCTTCTTCGTCCTAGGGCCCTTTTTCCTTCAATTTTACCTTGTAAAAGTTCACAAATATAGCGACTTAATTATCCTAATGGCCTCTTAAAAATGAAGGAAGGGTAATAAATATAATCATCCTTTATAAATCTTCTAATGTTGAACTTTTATTCATTATCAGGACAGACTTAAATCCTAATTAACCCTACGTTAGGCGCGCGGTTATTGCTGACAAGCTTAGTCGCGCGGTCTACGATTGTAGACCAATAGGTTATTGTCGTATAATACCGCATTTTGACAAAATTAACAAATTAATGGTTAATAACATGTTATGGTATTTATGTCCCTACTTTGATATTAGATATGTTTTGTTCAGTGATAAAATTAAAAACGAGGTCATAATTTTTTGGGGCTTTATTCGCAAGTAAATGAAAATGGTCACAAAAATAAGCTCAATTTATTCGCAAGTAAATGAAAATGGTCACAAAAATAAGCTCAATTTAGTAAAAAAACACAAATATTTTTTATCTTTGAACTTCTAAAATGACTAATAGGGATAAATAATAAAGAATAGAACTAAAAATTAAAAAAAGAACAAAACTATTAAATGGTAAAAGTGGAACAATTTTAGTCCGTCGAACATTCAGTACAAATGTTCCTGAGATGATCCTTGCATGCAAATTTGTCACATCTTTGGCATGCTGTTCTTGTTGACGTATTGCAAATTCGTTCACAAATACAACATCGTTCCACGTAATTTGTTGGAATATTAGGGGGACGGGGTACGACTTCTTGAACTCCGAGCAGTACGTGAGCTCGTCGTCTAAGTTCTCTTAGCAGGGAAGATATAGTTGACCCATATCCAATTTCGGTTTGATTAGTTCCCATGCTAAGTTCTCAATGAAGTCGCTTCTTGAAACTTTTTATTTATGTTATTAGCTTTATATACACAGCAGGCTACATATTAGCTTTATATACACAACTAAAAACTGGAACGCGCTTAGTCGCGCGGTCTACGGTTGTAGACCAGTGCTCTGTGAATAATGGTAAAAAATAATGCAAACAGATCGGCGGCGTTTAGCAAACTGAAGAGTAAGTTGGAAGTAATAGTGACAGCTACTAAGCGGGATGGGGGCGTATGTGTAGTTTTCTGCAATTAGCGACCACTTAAAGGACAGTGGTCTACGATTGTAGACCGCGCGAGTAACGGAGGGTTAAATATAATAATTAAATAATTCTGGAAATAATTCGCTGGTAAACGAAATCAAGAGGCGTCTTATATTTCAGTTCATTTAGAGAGCGTCATAAACGCCCTTACGTATGTACGTTTAACTCTCATTAAATATATTCAGAGGGATCATAATCGGCGGGCTGAAAAGTTCGTAGGCTGACACATAGATGGCTCTACTGGTATTAAATACATATGATTTTTAGTCAGCCCTAACCTTCAAAAGATCCGTTTATAATTTTGACAGCTGTCGAACTAACTATTAGTTTATGAGATATAGCATTTTAAGTGGAGCCACTTATGTTAGTTTAAAAAAATGGATATAAAGGAATTTCGTACCTTAATATTTGATTGCTTTTTGGCGAAAATAAATACTGTTGAAACCAAATCTTGGCTTGATAAATAATATTCGGACCCTGTATAAGGAAAATCAACCGTTGAGGAATAGTTTGCTAAGTTTAAACGAGGCGAAATAAGCACCGAGGACGATGCATGCAGTGGACGTCCCAAAGAGGCTGTTACCGATGAAAATATCAAACAAGTCCACAAAATAATTTTGGATGACCATAAAGTGAAGTTGTTCGAGAAAGCTGAGACTGTAAAGACATAAAAGGAACGTGTTGGATATAATATGCATGAATATTTGAGTATGCGAAACCTCTGTGCAAAGTGGGTGCCGCGAGAGCTCACAATCGATCAAAAACAACAACGAATTGATGTTTCTGAGAAGTATTTGAAGCTATTCAACCGTAATAAAACCGAATTTTTGCGTCGATATATTACAATGGATGACACATGGCTCCATCATTTCACACCGGAGTCTAATCAAGTCTGCCGGGTCGACTGCACGTGATGAACCGACTCCAAAGCGTGGAAAGACGCAACAGTCGGCTGGCAAGGTTATGGCATCAGTATGTTGGGATGCGCATAGTATAATATTCATCGAGCATCTTGAAACGGAAAAAAACATTAACAGCGACTATTTAGTTGCGCTATTGAGACATTTGAACCACGAAATCTTGTAAAAATGCCCCCATTTAAAGAAAAATAAAGTGCTGTTTCATCAAGATAACGCACCGTGTAACAAATTAATAAAAATGATTTTTTCAAATCATTTTCAAAATTTCATGAACTGGGATTCGAATTGCCTCTGCAGCCACCGTATTCACCAGATATGGCTCCCGGCGACTACTACCTTTTAGCTGACCTCAATAGAATGCTCGCTGGAAAGAAATTTAGCACCAATGAAGAGTTAATCGCCGAAACTGAGGCTTATTTTGAGGCTAAAGAGAAATTGTATTATAAAAATGGTATTGAAAAGTTGTATGACCGCCATAATCGTTGTAGAGCCCTCGAAGGAAACTATTTTGAATAATAAAATCAAATTTTATCAAAAAAATTCTTTCTATGTTAGCCTACGAACTTTTCAGCCCGCCTGTTATATTATATGACTACCTCTTAGAGGTACTACCTGAGAGGTAGTCATATATACATCCTCTGAGGATCTCTAATGAGAGTGAAACGAACGTAAGGGCATTGGTGACGCTCTCTGAACGAACTGAAATATAAGACGTCTCTTATATAATAAAACATCAGCTTCTATTAAAACACATGTGCTAAGCTCATCAACATGGAAGAATAGAATTTTTGTGGGTACCAACACATATCGGAATAACAAGAACCGAAGAATTTGACAGGACTGCACGACAGGCAATTTTAGCGATTATTTACAGCAACTTAAAACCTTATTTTAGGAATAAATTGTTGTGCTTGTGGCAAAATGAGGGGTCGCAAACTAATTGTAAGCTGAATAAAATCAAAAATAATGTTCCCATCGTCGCTTAACAGGCAGTCGTGGTTTTTATTACTTGCAAACCAAATGAATGTTGAATAAAAGAAGACACGGGGAGGTCTATAATTTGCACCTTACTTCCTGCCTATTCAGCGTGGCAAAATTGCAACGAAAACTTGGTCTTGATACTCAGTTAGGAGTAAAATTAGTACAGAAGAATTCGCCGTAAATCGAAATCAAGAGAGGCATTCTATTTTTTTTAATTGTTACAAACGCCATCTGTGTATTTCAAACCATAAACACTAAGCATTTTTGTTAAATAGAATTTTAACATAAAGAGTCATCGCCCAGTGGCTATAACTCTATTGGTTGAATATTGTTCTAACTGGATATACATTGGTATGACTTATATCTATTTACTTCATTACTTAATCTAAACTTATTCTAAACTTTTACTTGTTGTCTATTGTCTATATAGTCCTGTCGCCAGGGGGGTACAACGGCCTCCTTAATTCAGATGGACTTACCCAAGTTTTTTTTATATATTTTGACCCGCAGAATACGAATTTTTTGGGTAACAGTCGATCCGGATGTCGATAAGATTGTTATAGACAAAGAACTTGAGGAATTACATAACAGTGATTTCTCGCAAAACAAAACATCTTTTTGTATTTTTTTGGGTCATTCTAGGCAAAAAATGTTCTGACAAGTTTTTTCGTAGGATGCATAGTTTTTGAGGTAACCGCGGTTGAACTTTCAAAAAATCGAAAAATTGCAATTTTTGAACCCGAATAACTTTTGATTAAAAAATTAGCAATTCTGCTTACCGCATTTGAAAGTTTAAGTCAAATTATATCAGTTTTGATTATTTGCATTGCCAAAAATTTATTATTTTATTGTTAAACAAAGCTATAAACACCTAGTGGGTGAGTGATATTTTCAATGATTTCTCATTTAAAATCGAACGAGTAGGTAGAGTAGCTAAAAGTGCAAGCGAGGCAATTTCTACGTAGCATGCGTTAAAACGCATGTATTAGGCACGGGAAACACTATGTATTTACAGCTTTTTTAACAATAAAAAAATAAATTTTTAGCAATGCAAATAATTAAAACCGATATAATTTGACTTAACCTTTTAAATGCGGTAAGCAGAATTGCTGCTTTATTTTTTAATCAAAAGTTATTCGGGTTCAAAAATTGCAATTTTTCGATTTTTTGAAAGTTCAACCGCGGTTATCTCGAAAACTATGCATTCTACGAAAATACGTAGGAATATTTTTTGCTTAAAATGACTCAAAAAATACAAAAAGGTGTTTTGTTTTGCGAGAAATCGCTGTTATGTAATTCCTCAAGTTCTTTGTCTATAACAATCTTATCGACATCCGGATCAGCTGTTACCGAAAAAATTCGTATTCTACGGGTCAAAATATATAAAAAAAACTTGGGTAAGTCCATCTGAATTAAGGAGGCCGTTGTACCCCCCCTGGCGATAGGACTAATAGGGTAAATCCAGTGGACTACGAATATTTAGTCTGTTGTTTTGTTCACTATTGTCAAGGAGACCGATTACAAGATTGTTGGAGTGCACTTCAAGACTCTTTAGATATTTATTATTACACTGCGCGATAATTTGTTTCACTGTAGGGATTTTTAAGTCACTGTAGATAAACCAAGATAACCACTTGAGAAACCACTTGAGATAAACCAAGGGGCAGTCACTATAGTTCTTAATGTCTTTGACTGGAATCGTTCTAGGATCGCTATGTTGCTGTCAGATGCTGTACCGCAGAGTTGTACGCCGTATGTCCAAATAGGCTTTATGATGGAACTGTAGACCAGGAGTTTATTGTTTAATGATAGTGGTGAGTTACTTCCAAGTAGCCAGTAGTGTTTTTTAAGTACAATTCCTAGTTGTTTACGTTTATTACAGATATGTGTTTTCCAAGTTAGCCTTTTGTCTAGATGCAATCCCAAGTACTTGGCACTATCTTTTTTTTGGTATTAGGTGGTTGTTGTAATATATTGATGGTGTGTCACCTTGGCATTTTGTTAAAGTTACATTGGTTGATTTTTCGTCGTTTATTTTTATTCTCCATCTACAAGCCCACTTATGTGTTTTGTTTAATCTTGTTTGTAATGTGCGAGTCGCAATTTCGGGATTTTTGTCTTTCACCATAATTGCAGTGTCATGCTGTTAGGTGATGGTCATCGGTTGGAAAGTCAGCTGTAAACAAAGTATAAAGTCGGGTAAATAGGGAGAAGTGTACTTTTGAAGTGTGTAAATTAAATACTTCCTAGCTGAGCGCTTTCGGCTTATAAAGCCATCTTCAGAGCTATGCTACAATAAAAAGGTCTCTAATGAATAATTGATTTTAGAATTCAAAAGTTTAACTTACGTCAAAAGGTTCAAAATACCACTATGAAGAAAGATGGATCCCATGTATGATATAAAAATACTTCTATTTTTTATGCAGTCTTTTTAACTGATGAAAAAAAACTGCATAAAAAATAGAAGTATTTTTATATCATACATGGGATCATCCCTCTTCATAGTGGTATTTTGAACCTTTTGACGTAAGTTAAACTTTTGAATTCTAAAATCAATTATTCATTAGAGACCTTTTTATTGTAGCACAGCTCTGAAGATGGCTTTATAAGCCGAAAGCGCTCAGCTAGGAAGTACAGTGGAACCCCGATAAGTCGGCCCCGATAACCCGGAAGTCCGGCTAACCCGGACCGATTTTCATCAGATAAACATTTTGATTTTCAATATTTTGTATTTTTCAATTTATTTGTGGCTTATTTTCCATCAAAATAGTTAATTATCAGACAAACCTTTCAACAATAAAAATGTATGTAATATAATATTTGAGAGATAATGTGTATGTGTGTAATTTGAACTATACGATATTAAAAATGACTCATAGCACACGCCGCAGAAACAACAGCCACCTGTCTGTAGTATCTATTCCTTTTTATTTCAAACTGTCAGCATTGTTTAGGAAAGACTATTTAAAAAATTCTTTTATAAACAATGGTCTTTAGGTTTCACTGTTCTTAAATAATAACATTACATCATTATGACTGTATTGTGTGTCTTGTATTGTTCGCTTCCATTTGCTTACGTTTGTGTTTGGTGTTTTTTTTGGTAATTTTAATGAGTAGGTACTGTGCATATTTATAAATATATTTCATGTTATTTCAATTCTAACGGAGTTTATCTGTAAGTATACCGTATTTTATTAATTTTTACCATATTCTCCGGCTATCTCGGATTTTCGATAACCCGGATCGGTCGCGGTCCCGATTAATCCGAGTTATCGAGGTTCCACTGTATTTAACTAACACACTTCAAAAGTACACTTCTCCCTATTTACCTGTATTCATAAGTGTGTACAAAACTATTTCAGTCTTTACAAAAGTATAAAGTATGGTGCCAAGTATACCTCCTTGGGGCACACCAGCTTTTATAGGATGAATGTCTGTTATAAAGTCATCATATCTTATTTTAAAGTGCCTCTCTTCAATATAAGATTTGAGCAAGATATAGAGTTGATGAGATAGGTTTTTCTTTAGTTTATAAAGCAATCCGGGGTGTCAAACCTTGTCGAAAGCTTGACTTATATCCAGGAACACAGCATTGAAGTAGCTCTTTTCCTGAAATGTAGTTTGTATCATATCAACGACTTTGTGCACTTGTTCAATGGTCAAGTGTTTAAGGCGAAATCCAAATTGATGCGATGGAACTAGTTTATGTTCATCTATTTCTATTAATAATCGTTCTTTTATAATTTTCTCTGCAATTTTAGACATAACAGGTAACAAGCTTATTGGTCTATATGATTTTATCTCTTTAGCAGGTTTTCCTGGTTTTTGTATTAGTATAATGTCTGCTAACTTCCATTGTGCTGGAAAATATCCTAGCCTTATAGTCTGCATTTATTAGTTGTGTTACCATTGTAATCCCTTTTTTGGTAGTTGTTTGATTATCTCACCAGTAAAGAGATCGTCTCCAGGTGCTTTTTTTGTCCGAATTTCGTATTGAATAATTTGTGCTACTTCTTTAGGTGTTGTTAGTTTGGGAAGTAAAGACATTTGATATATACTACCTAAAAATTTATGTATTCTTTCATCGATATTATTCTCATCTGCAGGTAATGGCTGAAATCCTTCTTCGAAATAGTTTGCAAATGCTTTTGCCTTTTCCTGGTTTGTTCGTAACCATTTGTTATTATGCCTGATAGGCGGGATTTGTTGTTTTGGATTTTTCAAATTTTTTGTGGCCTTCCATAGAGAATAGTCGAAATCCGCAGTTGGTGTTAAATTCTGCATATTATAACTTTGAAAATATTAATTTTTAAGATTTTTTATTAATTCTTTTAGTTGTCTACATCTTCGATGGTAGTTGGTTTTGTCATTTGGGTGTCTCGTTATTTGCCATCTTTTTCTAAGCCTCCGCTTTTTTAGTATTTCAGTTCTAATGATTTGTGGGCATTGATTGTTTTCGGTGCATTTTGTTTTTAGTATCATGGGGCGTAGCTTCCCATGCTGCTTGTTGAACCAACTTAGTAAAATATTCGACTGCTAATTCAATATCATTTGGTGTTTTCAGTGGTATTTGTAGATTTATATTTTGATCTAGTATTGATTTAAAATATTCCCAGTTAGTTTTTTTGGAGATCAAATGCGGTGTCACCTCCGTTTCTTGAGGTATGGTTGATATGGGTGCAATAATTGGAGTGTGGTCAGAATTTAAATCATCGCTGGATACAATATTTAAGTGCTCGTCTGATATACCTTTTACAATGAAAAAGTCGAATAGATCTGGTACTCTATTTGAATCACTGGGCCAGTATGTGGGTTGATATGTAGAGAGGTGGCTTAAATTCATTTCTTGTACAACTGAATATAAAACTCTTCCCTTTCCTGGAGGTGAAAGTCTGGAAGCCCAACTAGTATGTTTTGCGTTATAATCACCTCCAGCCAAGAATCGGTTTCCCAGTGTTTTGAAGAGATTTATAAAACCTTCTTTATTTGGCCTGTATCTCGGAGGACAATAAACGGCCGATATCGCTAGTGGCCCTACCCAATCTTCTATTACGATACTTGCTGCTTGCATAAAATCTTGTTCTAATTTGGGTAATTCATAATGTTTCAGGTTCTGCCTGATTATTACTGTTGCTTCACCTCTTGGATTTCTCTCAGCATCTGGATGACCTGTATTATATATGTAAAAGTTTGTTATTTTCAACTGAGCACTGTTAAATAAGTGTGATTCTGAAATCAACAAAATATCGATTTTGTTCATATTTAAGAAGTATTCAATCTCATATTTATGTTTGATTATTCCATTTGCGTTCCATTGTGCTATTCTTAAAAGTTGTGTCAACATTTTCTAGAAATAAGTTCTTCTCTAATTTGTCGGATTTCTTGAGTTAGCAGTGATATTGTTTTTTGTTGTTCTTCTATAGTTTTTTGCAGATTGAAGATTATGTTGAGAAGATACCTGTTGTTGGACTCGTTGTTATTGTTTGACAGATTTTGTACATTTTGTCGATTTCCGGCGATTTGGGCGTAGGTAGGTCTTCCCCTTGTTACCTCATCGTTACTTAATTGAAATGCTTGTTGTATAGGAGCTTGTGTTGTTATCTGTGTTGATAGATTATTGCTTTGTTGGTAAGCAATTCCATTTTTCTGAGGGTATCTCTTGTTTAGTATTTCTATGTAAACCTAACATTTTTTATAATTAGCCGGGTGCTCACCACCACATAAAGTGCACGTAGCTGGTTTTCCGTCTTCTTTTTTCTTTATTCATGTACGATAATCATGATTACCCGCACACTTTACGCATCGATAAGGTATCGTACATTAGTTCCTGGTATGTCCATAATTTTGGCATCTCTTGCACTGAACTATGATTGTTTTCTTGTTGGGTGTTTCAAAAAGAACAATCGCATTTAGTAGTTTTGTTATGTTATAAATCTCCTTATTGTTCTCTTGTCTTTGTAGGTCAACGAAAAACAGATTTTTAGGTTGTTTGTTTTCCCTGTTGTAGATATTCATAATTTTAATAACTTGATGACCCTGATCCTTAAGTGTATTGGTTATTTTTGCGATTGGGGTAGAGTGGTGTATGTTTCTTAGTACAATTCTGAAGTGTTTTTCTTCTGACAGAACAAATGTGTGGTAGACAATTTTATTTGTTTCGAAAACTTTTTTAAAGTTTCTGTACTACTCGACGGTTGTTAGTTGCACCCTCATTTTGTCATCTTGCAGAATTTTGTAGGTAAATTTTGGAGCGTGTTTTTTGATAAGTGTAAGAAGTTCTTGCACTTTTTTTGTAACGCCATAAAGGATAAATGGTGGAATTTTCGCATTATCTTTATTTGCTTTATTTCGGCATTCTATTTAAGTTCGTTCAGAGAGCGCCATAAACACCCTTGCTAGTTTCACTCTCATTAGAGATCTTCAGAGTATATATATATATATATATATATATATATATATATATATATATATATATATATATATATATATATATATATATATGGCTATCTCTGAATAAACTGAAATAAACCAAGCCTCCTAGTACCGAATCACGACAAAATAACGCGATGTGGATGCCGTAGCGACATAAGCCTATTTTCCGGAGAAAATAAAACCTGTAAGGAGACCAAGCTTCTGGATACACTGGAATGCTGAATAAAAGAAGACAGGGGAGTTCTTTTTTCTATAATCTGTAGTTGTTTACGTTTTATTTATATTTTGTTTGGTCGCTAATCACCTTTTGGTGGACGATACTTTTCTAATAAAAAAAAAACAGATTTGCGTTCTTGTCGAAGTTTTGCCACTTTTTCTATCACTACAATCGTTTTTTTGGCTTACTTCAGATGCTGCCGATGATTGCAGAGTAAAAGTACTTGGTCAAGATTTAATAAAGAACTATGCACGATATCTGTATTTTATTTGCAAAATTCACATATTACAGCATTTAACCCTATCTTATTTCAAAAAATATTAATTTATTTCCACACGGCATTACAAAATAATTCTTCCACATATGTGACCCCACTTATTAATTCCTTATAAAAAAGGCAGGAAGTCCGAATCGAAGGCTAATAATTTACGAGGCGTCTGATCGAATCCAGAAACTCGAGATAGTCTTTGACTGATTCGACCATATGTTGAGGTTTTTCTGTACGTCGTCACTTCTTATTCCGAATCTGCTTTACGCCCATCCTTATCGAGGATCTAAAGCAATTTATAGTATCTGTCTAGTGTGAAATATATTCGGTTAGTTTTCTATTTTAGGTTATCCAGCTTTCTTTATTTAAAATTTGGGAATCCTGGATTACAACTCGTAACTTTGGAGGAATTATTTACGGGTAAGGATATTGGTATTTGATTATTTAACTCCAATTTTATGGATATTTAGCTCCAATGCTATTTAAATGTATTCATTTTTTTTCGAATCCTGAGAAAATTGATTAGTATTTTTGAAAAATTTAAAGCAGAATGAAAGACTCCGTTATTATCGAGGGTAGAAAGTCTCTAAAAACTTTTACAATGTTTATTTTAATAAGTTACAGTGGTGAAAACGAAGAGAAAATTTAGTGTGATTTTTAATTTCAAATATCTCATTCAAAAGAAACTTTTAGTTTATTGTAAGAGACTTTCTTTTCTCGGTAATAATGTAAACCTTTATTCTGCGTTTAAATTTTTCAAATATTATAATTAGTTTTTTCAGGATTCGAAAAAAATTAACACCATGTCCGTGGTGATATTTTCCAAATCGAACATGTGCTACCTTTGTCATACAATGCACTCAGTTGAACAAAATGTGGTGACAAAATAGTGACAAACACGGTTACTAAATATTTGACACTGCTTCAGGAATATTTTGAGTCGTTTATTAAATCATGTTGATAGTGCATTTCATAAATAATTGATTTAAAATATTATTATGAAATTAATAAAAAGTTATATATTGTTTATTATTTATGGAAAGTCCAAGCCGAGAATACACCAAGATATATTCTGTGATCCAAGTATTTTATTGTTAAAGATGGTCTCAAAATTTATCTAATCGTTACCTAGTAACAAAATATTATTGAAAAAAATAAATTTTTCTCTTTTCTCGGGTATTAGTTTTTATTGTACAGTATATAAATTGAGGCCATGAGAGCCAGAGTGGCCTAGCTGATTTTAACATTACTTTAAATAATCAAAGAAAATGATCAGAATGTATCAATCTCCGATTGTTTTAGTAATTGTATGTTGACCAGTAACGATTCTTGGTCAATATAAAACTACTAAAACTGGGCACCATTGAGTTCACTCCCGTCTTGAGCAGGTAGTTATTTTATTGGTCGAGTTCACTCCCGACACTATTCGAATTCACTCCCGAGCGAGTTTACAATAAAGTATGATTTAAAGATATTATTTTTCTGAAATTTAAACATTGGTGCCAAGTAGCACTTTTATCGTAAAGCAATTTGAGAAGTTTTTCCAGACACTAAACTAAAGGGATGCCTGTTTCACTTGAGTCAAAGTTGGTATAGATAAATTCAACAGTTGGAACTGTCCCACGAATATCAGTTAAAAACGGCGCAGAAACAGATATAAGTAAAAATATAACTTATATATTTGGTTTACCATTTCTCAAAGCAGAGGACGTTGGGGATTGCTTTGCCATATATTTTGATACAATTCAACCAGAAGGTGAAAGAATTAGTGACTATTTCGTTGAAACCTATATTGAAGAAACATCAACATTTCCTCCCCACATATGGGCTGAAAACTCTTCGTCTTTACAAAGGACAACAAATCCATGTGAGTCTTTTCACACTCGCTATAATGCTTCATTATACAACACATCCAAATTTTCACCAGTTTATTTATGTTCTTCAAGATTTTCAATTAGATACTTATATCAAACTTCAAAGTATAGATACCGTTGTGAAAATATACGATAGAAAAGTGATATTGAGAAAAAACTTAAAGATAATAATTTGAAATAAATACAAAATAACTTAAATAACCAAAATAACCAAAATAACTAAAAAATATATCAAATTAAAAAAGTAAGCGGGGCAGTTATAACAATTTTATATTTATTCTAATGTATGTATTCAATTAAATTTAGTGACCAAATATTAACAAGAACATAACAATGAAACTTTGTTTTCTTGAATTATTACCAAGTTGCATTTTTAAAAATCATCCCAATTAGATGTAGATGTGCAAGTACGTCTAATAAGAAATATACTTTTAAACGAGTGATTTGTCAACAGTGTCTAGATTTTAAGGTATAATAATTACTTATATTAATGACGGCCTAAAATCGTCTGAGAGTGAATTCAAATATTACCTTTTACGTAGTCAGGTAATATTCATATTTTGGGAGTGAACTCAACTCGTCCCCTAAAACTATCGAATATTGTTAGCTTCTGATCATTTTCTTTGATTATGTAAAGTAATGTTAAAATCAGTTAAGCCACTCTGGCTCTCATGGTCTTAATTATTGTAATCACTGACTACATACTGAAAAAATAATCATATTAAGTAACTGAATTAATAATTTAAGCGATTAAACAAGTACCGAACGGTTATCCAAGAACATTCAAAAGGCATCTCTAATTTAATGATGGCAATGTCATTATCAACTAATCTCCATACCAGTGAGAAATTTACTACACGTAATTTGCCGTGTAAAAAAAGAAACAGTATGGATAGCGGTAAAATATTTGCGCCTACGCTCTTAAATAAAGTAATAAACTCATCTGCTCGTTTGACCGACGCGCGACGTCTCAGATGATTACTTAGAGATTAAAAAAGAAATGCTCAAGCATGGTAATCCCATTAACTTGAAACTTTTATGCTTATAGGACTTTTCTTTAGTTTCAGAATTCTTAAGTACTCGTGTTTGGAAGTTTGAGGAGATTATCAACAGTTCCTTAACGCGGCTTTTAATATGCCTGTAGGAGGCAGAGTAGCAGGGAAAGTAAGTGGGATAGTCTCCAGCAATTATAATGGTAAGTGGTTTCTCAGTACCGTATTTAACTTGGATTTGTATTCATTTAAAACAATCAAACAAAATAATTTTCCCGCTAAGAATGATAAATGAGATATTAAACTTCATCATATAATTATACAGGGTGGGTAAATAATGTATTTTGTAGATTCTCAAAACTAACTCGTTCTATACTAGGCTGTTCAATAAGTTTTGTGGTTCAGTAAGGCAAACAAAATTTTATGGTTCGACTACTACTACTACTATTGGTTTACAGCGTTCTCTGACACCTTTCGACTCCTAACCGCTATTCTTCTCTGTTTAACCATAGACCTGGAGAAATTCTTTTTCCTCTAGTTCTTTTTCAATTCCCTCGTTTTTTGCTCAAAATGAATGTTTTTACCAACTTTTGCTGTCCAAATATAACAAAAAATTTCCACCCCCATGGTAAAAGCGCCTTTCAGCATAATATAGATTTTGATCCTTGGACTATCCACTACTTATTCTCAAATTTTCAAGCAAATCGATCCATTCTGTAAAAATTGCGAGGTTTTGTCCTATTTTAAGCTTCATTACTTGGACTATAGCTTCATTTTGGTTATTATTAGGTATGCCATGTAGGATCCTACTATCTCTTTGGGGACTAAAGCTATGTTTTGATGCATGCAAATGATGACCAAAGCTAGATTTATCGATCTTTGACCGATGCTCTTTGATACGTGTATCCAAAGGTCGCATTGTTCTACCCACGTAGGTCACAGGGCAATCACCACATGACAATTTATAAATGTCACTTTTTGAAGTTTTTTTAATTTTGTCTTTAGTATAAGAAAAATAGACTGTTATCTTTACATTTAAATGAAAGTTTTAAGTTAGGAATGTTATTTTAGATTTTAGCTATATTGTCTGAAGGATCACCTATGTATGAAGGATAACCTATATATACATAACTGTGGAATTGTCCGGGGCCGCATTATAAGCTAGAGATCTGTTCCTTTTATTCGTTAGTTTGCTGTGTTTGTTATCAAACAAAGTAGGGGAGTAACCATTACTATATTATGTAAGTTGTGAAATAATATCTAATTCAGAAGTAAAATTTGTGTTTGATAATGGAAAGCTAAGTAAACGATGGATATAGCAATAAAAAGAAGACATCTTTTGTTGAAAAAGATGATTAGAAGATTAGACATATTTGTAAACAAGTAAAATATTTGAGATATTTCTAAATTAATTAATAAGGTTGTTAATTTATAAAATAACAGTTTTCGAAATCTGAACTTATCAAATGAGATTTCTCCTAGGTTTGATTTCAACTTCTTTCATACTTGGTCAAACTATAACAGTTTTGTTTTTAACCTTTAACTACACGCGCTGGCGTACTTTGTACGCCAGATATAAGAATTATACTGGAAATATATTTAAAAATTTAATTTTTGACCTTGCTTATTTTTCTAACCTATCACTGGAATGTGCTTTACAATTTGGTTTTAGTTTCGTTATAATCGGCGTTCTGGAAAGATCGTAATTTACATTTTATTATTTGTTGTTTCCGGTGCTGGACAATATACTCCAGGATTATATTACTATAAGTCGTAATATAAGTACATATTTTAATTGTTGTTTAGTCATTATGGCAAAAAATATATTTTTCTTTGTAAACAATACTTTTTCTCCTGTAAAAAATCACATTTAAAAAAATTTTTTATTAGTAATTTTATTTATCATGGAATCCAGTTATTCCATGATTCCAGTTATAAATCCCAATTGGCTTACTGAAAAGGAACTCCAAGTATTCACTGATGCCGAATAAGGTTTATAACAAACAACTAAGTGTATTTTTTCAAAAAAAATTAAACAAATCCGCTGTTTTTAAGTGTATAGACGTTAACATTTCACTTCAATATTAATAATAGTAATTTTTTGAAAATTTAACATTAAAATTTATCTTAACTTAAAATTCATTTAACCTATATATGGCTTTTTTGTCATTTTTAATTTTAATTAATTTTTAATTATTATTTACGAATATAGAGGTCGCATAAGATTGTGGTTCCTTCTTTATCATTTGAATGAATGACAGTCCTCCTCAGCTGTTCACATGGGCTCAAAATGGTTTGACTCAGCCATGTTGTCTTTTTAAAATAAAAAAGAAATTATATGTGAATTTATTCATTTTAAGGGCTCGTTATACCCGATATCTGTGGCTTTTGCCCAGAATCTATGTTTTTATTGTGTCGTTTAACAGTTGCTCTTCTATGAAGGTTTTATAAGAGGACGTAAATTTTTCAATCTTTCTTTTTATAAAAAATCTTATCTTAAATGTCCTTTTAGGAAGCTCTGATAATGGCACGTTATGTATTGAAAGTACTTAGTTGATAATGAAACATTTTTAACACACTATCAATTTTTTTGAGAACATACACTTGTTTGCCGTTTTGACCTACTTCGAAATGTCTACAAATCTTACAGTCTTTTCCAGATACAATTATAGTTATGGTTTGACAACTTTATTATTCAATATATAATATTCTCCCTGAACACTAACACACTTGTTCTGAATAAAGAAACAATCTGAAAGGGCAGCAAAATACGCTTCCACAGCTGTTCTGACCTCATCATTTGATGAAAAACGTTTCTCACGCATGCATTTTTTTGGGTATTGAAACAGATAGAAGTCGCTAAGGGCCAAATTTGATGAATATGGTGGATGCTAGATACCGTTCTTAATGTGAAGACATAGTATTTTTCACTTAGCCACCCACGTGCTTCGTGGGAGTAATATAATGCTATATCCTTCATTATATTCATTCTTTGGATTTCTCAATTAATTTTCCAATGTAAGACACTTAGTCAATATTTAAAAGGTTTTAACTTATGTATTTTGGGTGGCTCAGTATGTCAAGCCTGTAAGAACATTAATGATGCTCTTTTGAAAGCTCATTTTTGCTCATAAACATAAGAAAACATTCTATGAAGCTTGGCGCTAGAGTACAATATCGTATACTGTAAACTTTTTTGGATCTTTTGCGGGGTACCAAAATTGACATTCTTAGCAAAATTCAACTTGTTCGTATCGTTCTTAGAGGTCAAATATCAGGGTTTAGTCATCTTACTAAACGATGTTTCTCTCAAAAAATTCTCAAAAATTTAATTCAAATGATACGACGTTTCAAAAAATGTAATTTTTGAAAACTTCGTCGTTTTACAGAATTACCACCACTTTAAGACGCTCTTACTCAAGTTTGAACAGATTTATTACAGTTCCATAGCTGCTTTAAAGCTTATGATGTAGTCTTTAAAATGCACTGAATTATTTTACTGTAGAAATGAAATAAACTATTTCTTTTTGAGAAAATTAAGAAATATAACAAAAATGTAATCCAAAACCCGAAAATTACCAGTTAAAAAAATGTTTATAGAAAGTGATCAAAACTTTTTTCTATAAAACTTACCTAAAATACATTTAATAATAAGCTTTAGCTCTTATACAGTATGTCTGCTTAACTACGAGACCTATTGATAACTTTTTTATTATGAGATTTACGAAAAAAGCTATTTTTTATAAAATACTCTGCGTCGTATATAATCTAAGATGCAACCATCAAATGTCAAATTTTATTAATTTTATATGAGGTTTGTCAAAAAATATGAATTTCACTCAAGAGTAAAGTAACTTTATGTTTCACAATATCGAAACTTGTTAATAAGAAAAGTTGTTTGGAATTTAAAAGTATGTTTCAGTGTTCAATTACATCCTTCTAATTGAAATATTGTGAATAATAAAGGCAGTTAACTCTTAAGTAAAATTTATATTTTTTACATACCTCGTATAAAATTGCAAAAGTTTGATATCTATTAGTTGTATCTTAAATTTTAGACCAGGTAGAGCATTTTATGAAGAATAACTTTTTTTCGTAAAATTGATAATAAACTAGTTATCATAATTATAAGAAAATGATGATGGGTATCCGTAATTTGAGAAAAAATTGAAATTTTTTTTTCGATTAGGATAATGTAATTGTATATTAAAACATAGTTTTTAATTTCAAACAACTTTTCATAATAGCATTTTTTGATATTCTGGAATATGAAAGTACTTTACTCTTTAACGAAATTTATATTTTTGACATAACTAGTATAAAATTGATAAAATTTGATATGTGATGGTTGAGTTTTAAATTTTTGACTATCCAGAGCATTTTATGAAGAATAATTTTTTTCGTAAAATTGATAATAAAAAAGTTTTTCATGTGGATCCTAGCTGCGCAGACATACGGTATAAGAGCTTCTGTATAAGAATTTTTAAATTGTAATACCATATTCGGATTCAGCATAATCAAAAACAAAATAGAAACATATTTGATCAAAGTAAAATGATGAATTCAATGATATTAAAACCTTTTTATATACTTGGGTTGGTTGGTGTCAACGACTCCGCAAATTTTGTAATCCATTTTAAAAATAGTTCTAGGCTACCTAGACACCTGAAATTTTCAGGATAGCTTAGAACTAGCTTAAAATGCAATATTTTACTACTACTATACAGGGTGATTAATAATTAGTGGGATGAAGCTCCGTAGCTCCGTTATAGTAATGTATAGCGATAAAACTTAATAACAAAAATTGTAGCGAACTTTGAGCTTCATATTACAAAATTAGTAAAAGTGTTACAGGGTGTTCGATAACATAGTGGCATACCAAACTTATGTTTTTTTAAATAGAACACCCTGTATTTTATTTTATATTCGAAATCTTCGTAACTTTTCGAATAAAGGTTTGGTATGTTATATGGGGTATTTACAAAGTTATAACCAATTTTATATGAAAATCGTAACAAGTTTAACTACCTGTATAAATAAAAGCAATCACAAGATCAATGGTTTATTGACGTCATATTTTTTTATTTATTGTCAAAATTTTCGTAAATAATTGTTTTGCTAATTTTCTTCATATTGAATACAGGGTGAGTCAAAACGCAAGTACATGATTTTCTCAGTAATTTTAAATAGAACACCCTGTATTTTATATCATTATCGAAAAGTATAATTACCATACTATAATTTTTGTATAACATTCCCTATGTGTAAATTTATTAGTTTTCGAGATATTTTCAGAGCCAAATTATTAATAATTACGGGTCTAAATCTTTCCCAATTTTAAGTAAGCCATGACTGAATAATTGTGTAAAACTTACAATTTACGATTACTGATTATCAATCTGTAATAAAAGTTGGCTACGATTTTTGTTATTAAATTTTATTACTATCTATTACTTATAACGGATCTACAAAGCTTTATCTCACTGACCAATCACACTGTATGGATAAATCTATTTTTTTTTAAATTCCAAACTACTTTAAAAATGTGACTAATGCAATGATCTTTTAAAGTACAGTGGAACCTCGATAACTTGGATTAATGGGGACCGCGGCCGATCCGGGTTATCTAAAATCCGGGTTAGCCGGAAAATATGGTAAAAATTAATAAAATACGGTATACTTACAAATAAACTCTGTTACAATTGAAATAACATGAAACTTGTCTTTTATTATCATTTTGAAACAAAATTCTTGGATTTTAGTTCTATTTTTCTTCCAATCCAATACTGTAGATGTACCGACACCATATGATGCTGCAATCTGCAATTGTTTTTAAAGATTCGCCTTTATCAATCCTACCTAATGCTTCTACTTTCTTTTCCATTGTCACTAGAACATTTTTACGTTTTGTTGCCATTAAGTAGACAAAAGTACACGCAAACACAAACCTATCTGAAGCACTATTACAGAACGGAATCGACCAATACAAGACTATATTACACACAATACAGACTAAGACCATTGTTTAAAAAATAATTTTTTAAATAGCCTTTTAGTCTTTTTTAAACAATGCTAAGACCTTTTGAAACACATAAAGGGATACTACAGCTGCCTGCTGTTTTCGATAATCATTGTGTGCCTTGACTCATTTTTACTATCGCATTGTTCAAATTACACAAATACAAATTATCAGTAGTAATTGCAAAAGAGCTCTGAAATTATTGAATTTTTCCCGAGTGACACTTTGACAGTTTTAATTTCACGAGCCGAAGGCGAGTGAAATTATGTCAACGTGTCACGAGAGCAAAAATTCTATATTAATTTCAGAGGTCGAGTGCAATTTGTTGCGATTATTTCATGAATAAAACTGTTCAAAACCAAAATTTTATTGTAATTTATTTATGTAAGTACCATTAAACACACAGTTTTTATAAATATTTGACGATTGAAAGTCATCACTTTTATAATTTTTAAAACATTAATTGTCATTAATGTCACTGAATGTATTTTTTCGTAGCAACGAAGGGCATCTGACGTAATATACTTAACGACGAGAGATTATCAAAAATTATCGATTTAATTCAGATTTCTGTAGCTTTCTATTGGTCAGAATCTCCTATGAATGAAATAATCTCTCAAATATTATATTACATACATTTTTATTGTTGAAATGTTTGTCTGATAAAAATCGGTCCGGGTTAGCCGGACTTCTGGATTATCGGGGGCCGACTTATTGGGGTTCCACTGTAAGTTAATAAATCGATATCTACAAATTGATGGTGCCTCAATGGCATTAGACTGCAGATCGAGAGGTCCCCAGTTGGAACCCGGCTGTTGCGTATCTTTTTTTAATTGTTTTAATAAATAATTAAAAGTTTATATACTTAAAGTTATATATTATACCATTTTAAACAACCGTGGTATTTAAAAAAATTCTATTTAATACTAGTGTAATTTTTGGAATCATAATTATAAATAACAGTTATAGGCTATTGATTATATTCAAAATAAGATAGCTAAAAGGAACTACAACGTTAACGGGGTTTTATTATTTCATATGGTCAATGGACATCTATATATGAAAAAACCGTGGAGTGCTACCATTTAAAGGGGTGCGTTTTTGAGAAATGGGTGAATTAGTCCCTGGGCACAGGTTACATTAGGGTGAGATCTATGCACTTTTGGTATAAACATACCTACATAAAAATTGTTCCTGGTTAAATTTCTTATCTAAATATCGCTTTTTAAAGCCAATGATACTTTTTTTTACAAAAATATATTCAAAAGAAAAAGCACAAAGAAACCCAAAAGGAATAAATTTTGTTTTTTGTCCCATAACTTTTGTCCACGAGGATATAGGTATAGACATTGCTTTACAGAAAAAAAGTCTACATATTTCTTCTTTAAAATGTTGTGTAGTAGAGGTAATTAGGATTTATAGTTTTCGAAATATGATTTTTCAAAGTTCGCCACTCACAGCAATTTTGGGCAATTTTCCTTGTAATTTCGCAAATATTGTTCTGTAACTTTTTTCCGCGTAACTTTAGGTATATGAAATGGTACACGTAATAGAAATAGAAATCAATTAGCTTTAAAATGGTCTACTGTCTAACGTTGTACGACTTTTTTTTAAAGAGATTATGGTTTTTCAAAGTTTTATACTTTTAACGATTTTTTATAATATAATATAAAAATAAAATTATATTATTATATGATATATTGCATATTATATAATATTATATTATATATAGTATATATAATATAATATTATGAAAGAACGGCAATTGCATTTTATTACACTTCGACCACCACCGGTATTCTACACGACGTGTTTCGCAGGTTATGTCAACCGCTCGTCAGGAACACCTAGGTGAAGTGGTCGAAGAGAAATAAAATGCATGGGGCCTTCCTGGTAATAATAAAATACCAGACTTCAGTACACTAGGTACGACATCTATATGAAATAAACGAAAGGATTTCTCTGGTGTACAGAAGAAATCCTTTCCGTAACGGCCGTGACCATGTGAATTCAAAGTCTTGATAAAAGACTATGAAACGACAAAAGATACCTCTTTGTATCACAGATTTGTCTACAAAGCCACGTTATTCGCTACGCATTCCTCAATAACGGAGAAACCGTGATAATATGAAAGAACGGCAATTGCATTTTATTACACTTCGACCACCACCGGTATTCTACACGACGTGTTTCGCAGGTTATGTCAACCGCTCGACAGGAACACCTAGGTGAAGTGGTCGAAGAGGAATAAAATGCATGGGGCCTTCCTGGTAATAATAAAATACCAGACTTCAGTACACTAGGTACGACATCTATATGAAATAAACGAAAGGATTTCTCTGGTGTACAGAAGAAATCCTTTCCGTAACGGCCGTGACCATGTGAATTCAAAGTCTTGATAAAAGACTATGAAACGACAAAAGATACCTCTTTGTATCACAGATTTGTCTACAAAGCCACGTTATTCGCTACGCATTCCTCAATAACGGAGAAACCGTGATAATATGAAAGAACGGCAATTGCATTTTATTACACTTCGACCACCACCGGTATTCTACACGACGTGTTTCGCAGGTTATGTCAACCGCTCGTCAGGAACACCTAGGTGAAGTGGTCGAAGAGGAATAAAATGCATGGGGCCTTCCTGGTAATAATAAAATACCAGACTTCAGTACACTAGGTACGACATCTATATGAAATAAACGAAAGGATTTCTCTGGTGTACAGAAGAAATCCTTTCCGTAACGGCCGTGAACATGTGAATTCAAAGTCTTGATAAAAGACTATGAAACGACAAAAGATACCTCTTTGTATCACAGATTTGTCTACAAAGCCACGTTATTCGCTACGCATTCCTCAATAACGGAGAAACCGTGATAATATGAAAGAACGGCAATTGCATTTTATTTATCAAGACTTTGAATGATTTATTTCATAGTCTTTTATCAAGACTTTGAATTCACATGTTCACGGCCGTTACGGAAAGGATTTCTTCTGTACACCAGAGAAATCCTTTCGTTTATTTCATATAGATGTCGTACCTAGTGTACTGAACTCTGGTATTTTATTATTACCAGGAAGGCCCCATGCATTTTATTCCTCTTCGACCACTTCACCTAGGTGTTCCTGACGAGCGGTTGACATAACCTGCGAAACACGTCGTGTAGAATACCGGTGGTGGTCGAAGTGTAATAAAATGCAATTGCCGTTCTTTCATATTATCACGGTTTCTCCGTTATTGAGGAATGCGTAGCGAATAACGTGGCTTTGTAGACAAATCTGTGATACAAAGAGGTATCTTTTGTCGTTTCATAGTCTTTTATCAAGACTTTGAATTCACATGGTCACGGCCGTTACGGAAAGGATTTCTTGTGTACACCAGAGAAATCCTTTCGTTTATTTCATATAGATGTCGTACCTAGTGTACTGAAGTCTGGTATTTTATTATTACCAGGAAGGCCCCATGCATTTTATTCCTCTTCGACCACTTCACCTAGGTGTTCCTGACGAGCGGTTGACATAACCTGCGAAACACGTCGTGTAGAGTACCGGTGGTGGTCGAAGTGTAATAAAATGCAATTGCCGTTCTTTCATATTATCACGGTTTCTCCGTTATTGAGGAATGCGTAGCGAATAACGTGGCTTTGTAGACAAATCTGTGATACAAAGAGGTATCTTTTGTCGTTTCATAGTCTTTTATCAAGACTTTGAATTCACATGGTCACGGCCGTTACGGAAAGGATTTCTTCTGTACACCAGAGAAATCCTTTCGTTTATTTAATATAATATTATATTATATAATATATTATACCTAATATAAAAAAAAATATTATTTTTTACATTTTTTACGATTATTTATGAAATTTCTCATTTTAACTTTTTTTCTTCTACATTTAGGTATATATTATATTATATAATAAAAAAAGCTTATTTTGTTTACTTTAAAATTTTGTATTACAAAAAATTCGAGGGTTATTTTTGAATAAGATATTATTTTTCAAAATGTAATAAGTACTTGCAACGATTTTTGATTTTAGGATTATTTTTTAAATTTCTCATTATAACTTCTTTTTTCTTGTACATGAATATACTATATATTGCTGAATAAAGAGGGCTTACTTTCTGTTCTTTAAAATGGTGTATCATCTATATTTAAATAATGGAAACCGAGTGATTCTTTGATATTTTTTTACCTGTATTATTTAAAATTATTTCTTTTACAAAAATTACATCAACATTAGTCTTAGAAAACATCACTATAGTTAAAATTATTTAAACGTTGACATTTAAAAAATTTCAAAATCAAAGTCCATCTCTTCGTTAGCATTAGCTTCAATATCTTCCTCTGACACCTCAGTTATCTTAGAGTCCCACAATTAGTAGCCATGCACATGCACCCTTTGCAGAATATTGAAAAATTAATTCCTATCTTCCTACAACCGCAGTTTTTTGTACATCCTTTGGTACATTTACATGCTATTTTTTCAAGCAAAGCTTGTGGTGCAGGAGCTTTGACAGTAAATATTGGAATTAATCCATATTTTGAATTTTGCCCGGCCGAGTCAAGTGGATCCAAAGTATTACCTATAAAAAATAAGATTCAATCATAACACACAATCACATAAAAAAGTTATAAGGAGAAATTTAAAAAATAATCCTCAAATCAAAAATCGTTGCAAGTACTTATTACATTTTGAAAAAGCATATCTTATTCAAAAATAATCCTAGAATTTTTTATAATATAACATTTTAAAGTAAACAGAATAAGCTTTCTTTTTTATTATATAATATATACCTAAATGTAAAAGAAATTTAGGGAAATTTAAAAAATAATCGTAAAAAATATAAAAACTTGTTAAAAGTATAAAATCTTGAAAAAGATAACCTCTTTAAAAGAAGTCGTACAACATTATACAGTAGAACATTTTAAAGGTAATTGATTTCTATTCCTCTTACATGTACCATTGCATATGCCTAAAGCTGCGTAGAAAAAGTTACAGAAAAATATTTGCGAAATAACAAGGAAAATTGCCCAAAATTGCTGCGAGTGGCGAACTTTGAAAAATCATATTGTGAAAACTGTAAATCCTAACGACCTCTACTAAGCATCATTTTAAAGAGAAAATATGTAAGTTCTTTTTCTGTGAAGCAATGTCTATACCTATATCCCCGTGGACAAAAGTTACGGGACAAAAAACAAAATTTCTTTCTTTTGGGTTTCTTTGGGCTTTTTCTTTTGAATATATTTTTGTAAAAAAAAGTATCTTTGACTTTAAAAAGTTATATTTAGATAGGAAATTTAACCAGGTACAATTTTTATGTAGACGTGTTTGTACCAAAAGTGCATAGAACTCACCCTAATGTAACCTGTGCCCAGGGACTAATTCACCCATTTCTCAAAAACGCACCCCTTTAAATGGTAGCACTCCGCGGTTTTTTCATATATAGAGATTCATTGACCATATGAAGTAATAAAACCCCGTTAACGTTGTAGTTCCTTTCTATAGTACATAATCAATAGCCTATTAATACATCTGCTAAAAATTCATATTTTATAAGTTAATTATTGTTCCCAAACATGTTGTGTCCTATATGTACAATAACACAACCGTGATATTATAAAAAGTACTTTTTTATTAGAGTGTAATTTTTGGAATTTTAAGCATCTAATCGTTAAATCGTTTATCGTTAAAATATTTTATATTCTTTCCTATAAATAATAAAAAGATTTTATTATAAAAAAGTTATTTTTTATAAATGTGTAATTTTTTTAAAATTAATTTTACAAAACACTTGTTATTGTTTAAACAATTAACAAACAATTAGCGGCCAAATCTGCGAGTAGAACTTTTTTACTTTAACATGTAAGAACTGTAAGAACACTAATGATGCTCTTTTGAACGCTCATTTTTGCTCATAAAAATACAGAAAACATTCTATGAAGCTTGGCGCTAGAGTACAAAATCGCATACTGTAAACTTTTTTGGATATTTTTTGGGATACCAAAATTGACATTTTTAGCAAAATTCAACTTGTTCGTATCGTTTTAGAGGTCAAGTGTCTCGCGACTAAACAAATAATGCTGTAATGGAAACAAAGACAGACATTTGGAGTGAAAAGACAGGCATTAATGTTTTCTAGTTCGTATTATGTCGGACGTTATAGACAAAATAAATAACTTGTTTTTATTGTGCAGAACTTTATATCTAACAGGCCTGGATACCGCGTACCAAAAATAAGTTTATTAATAGCAAGCTGAAAATTCGTTAATAGCTTAACGGTGTCTAGTCGGACACACTTTGATGTACGGGAGTACTGGAACAGGGGAAGTTTTAATTGTGGAACAAGTTACAGATTTCGAACGTCAGACTACGAAAACTTCCCATGTATTTTGTCGGACATAACTTCAAATTGATTTGTTACCCTTTCATTAAACTCTCATGCAAAAATCAGACTTCTATATACTACCAACATAATTCCTGTCATTTAACATGTTCTACGTGTCGGACTTACTAAAATGCCCAACATATCGGTCGGACAAACATTTTTTCATATAATGTTTGCTATTGAATAAACTTAAAACAACCTGCTAGTTTTCACAACCATATACTTGTCAGGACGACACGTTTCACAATTAAAATCACTTTCCACTGTTAAAACTTCCCCTGTTTCAGTGTTCCCATACATCAAAGTTTGTCCGACTAGACATCGATTAACACATTTTCAGCTTGCTATTAATAAACTTTTTGTAGTACGTGGGATCCAGGCCTATAAAAGGGTTTTTAATTATAGCTACAAGTTAAACGTCTGTTTTTATTATGAAATTATTTTAAAAACTTCAAAGTCCAAAGACAAAAAATCTCGTAAGAGTGAATCAAAAACTGTTTGAATAACAACGGTAATTATCTGTAAACAGTATTACATCAAACAATACTAAAGAAAAAACCATGATAAAGAGATATCGTTTTTTATTTTAGTGTTTCGAGATATATTTGATCTTTTTATAAGAGACGTTAGGATTTCAGTGTCGACAAGCACAAAAGAGACCTTTTCATTTCATATTAAGCTGAAAATTTGTTAATAACTTAACGGTGTCTAGCCGAACAAATTTTGATGTATGGGAACACTGGAACAGGGGCAGTTTTAATTGTGGAACAGGTTACAGCTTTTGAATGTCAGGCTACGAGAACGTACCATGTATTTTGTCGGACAGAACTTCCAATTGATTTGTTACCCTTTTATTAAACTCTCATGCAAAAATCAGATTGCTATTTTGCAATGATACTCGTTAGGGGTTGTATTGTAGCAGTATGTGAACATCCTGCAACAAACATCCCAATTTTCTCTGTCTTCGTCTATGAATGCTCTTACGTACTCGTTAATGTTCTGTGCAGTTTTTCGCAACTTCCAATGGACTGTGGATGGTATGCCGTTGAGAAGTTGTGCTCTATTTTTAGTAGCTTTGTTAGTTCCTGCATTACTTCATTTTTATATTATGTGCCTTGATCTGTTCTTATTTGTTTCATGAGTCCGTATGTTAGTATAAAATTATATAAATTCCTCGGGCTATTGTCTCAGCTTCTTTATTGCACACGGGTATACTGACCGCGTATTTAGTAAGTTCACATAACATTGTTATACAGTATCTATTACCTTAGTTCCTTTTAGTGAATGGACCTATCGTATCTATGTATACTATGTCCCGTGGTTTGGAAGGAGTGTCCGATATCACGAATTCTTTGACATGTGTTCTTTTCGGTTTGTTAATTTGACATTTATGACATTGTTTAACGTATTTTCTTACGTCTTTTTCCAAATTTTTCCATCTGAATCTTGCTTTTATCTTCTTTATTAGTCTATTATTTCCTACGTGTCCTCCAAACATCGGGTGATTATGATGTTCTTCTATTAATCTGTGTTTTTCTTTGTCATCTTCTATTGTTTCTGGTACTTCACATATGTATATTTCTACATTCTTCAATATTTTGTTTCCTTGTTTAATAAATTCATTAATTGTGCACAATTTAAAAATAATATCGTTTACGTATATTTTTACTTTACGTACTGCATGCTCTACCGCCAGCTTATCAAGCTGTGCCAACATTTGGTTTAAATCGAAATGATTGAATCCTGTGGCTATGCTCTTGCTGCATTTTATTTTGTTTTGACCCTAATGCTCAGTCTTGGTGAGATTTGTTCTGCTCCAAAAGACAAAATGGTAGTCTATGCACCTCTAAATTATTTAGTACCTTTCTTACTGTCTGTTTGGTGGCATCTGGCTGTAGTGCAAGTTCACTTTCTGCCTTCGTTTGCCTTGATTCTTTCTCCTTTTCTCTTAATTGAGCTCGTGTTATAGCTAGAATATGGGTATTGTCTATGTATAGGTTCTTTAGTTGATGCAATGTTATTCTTGAAAGACTGTCTGCGTAGTTATTTTTTCCTGTTATATACTCTATTTCGAAATCGTATTCCTCTAAATCTAATCTGATCCTTGTAAGTTTTGAGGTTGGTTCCTTCATTGAAAATAAATGCGTTAGTGGTTTATGATCCGTTTTTACTAAAAATGTTGGTGCTCCATACAGATTACATTTGAAATGATTAATTCCCCAATGGATCGCTAGTAATTCCTTAACGATTATAGGTTTATTACATTTTTCTTTATTGAAACTTCTTGATGCGTATGCTATTGGTAGGTTTATTCCGTTATAGTCTTGACTTAAAATAGCTAAACAACTCTCGTTGGATGCGTCTGTTGTTAGGATGAATTGTTTATTGAAATTCGGATATTTTAAGATTGGTGGTTTCATCAATGATAATTTAAGCTTATTGAATGCTTCCTCACATTCTTCTGACCAAAAAAATTCTACTCCTTTTCTCGATAAACTGTTTAGTGGTCTGCATATTTCAGCAAAATTTTGAATAAAACGTCTATAGTAATTGCAAAATGCTAAGAATCTTTTTGTCTCTTCTGCTGTCTTAGGTGTCGGGTATTGTTCAATCGTTGCATATTTCGCTTTGTCTGGTGATACTCCTTCCTGAGAAAGATCATGTCCTAAATATGTGACTTCTCTTCTAAAAAGTTGACATTTTCCTGGGTTAAGTTTCAAATTGAATTTTCAACATGTTTCGAATGTCTTTTTCAGGTTGTCTAGGTGATGTTTTTCAGATATTCCTATTACTACTATATCGTTCATATAAAGAAATGCTTTGTCTGGTGTTAATCCTGAAAACGCTATTGACATCATCCTTTAAAAGCTATTCGGGCTTACGTTTAATCCAAAAGGTAATCTGGTAAATTGAAATGCTCCATTTTCCGTGCTAAACGATGTGTATCTTCTCGATGATTTTTCTAATGGTATTTGGTGAAAACCTGACATTAAGTCTATAACTGAAAACCATTTTGCTCTTACTAGTTGATCTAATATCGAGTCTATTCTTGGTAATGGAAATTTATCTGTGACTATTTTCTTGTTCAGTTGTCTAAAATCTATGCATAACCTCCATGCTTTATTTCCATCTATAGCTTTTTTCGGTACCAGCACTACTGGGCTGTTGGTTGTATTCTGATGTAGACGGTTCTATTATTCCTTGGTCTCTTAGTTTTTGTACTTGTCGGTTTAATTCCTCTGTTTGTGCATGAGGTGTCCTATAATTTTTAATATATACCGGAGTTTGGTCTTTAACTCTCAGTTTCTGTTCGTAGAAGTTGTTACATGTCAGCATGTCATGCCTTAGGGCGAATATATCTGAATATTCTTCGCATAAAGATACTAATTTATCGCGTATGTATTCTGGAATGTCTAACTTCAATGATTCCCGTAATTCCTTTTTCCTATCCTTGCTGTCGTTGATCAGTCTGTATATGTTGAATAATTTAATGTCTAATGTTTTGATTGCGTTTGTCTCTACTTTTACTGTTTCGTAGGTTGTGTTCAAAATTTTGATGTATGGATTATTACTTGAAATAATTGAAATAATAAGATAATTCCTGTCATTTGACATGTTCTACGTGTCGGACTTATTAAAATGCTCAACATATTTGTCGGACAAACATTTTTCATATATTATATAAATTTTGTTATTGAATGAAGTCAAAAACAACCTGCTAGTTTTCACAATCATAAAGTTGTCAGGATGGCACGTTCCGAAATTAAAATCACATTACACAATTAAAACTTCCCCTGTTCCAGTGTTCCCGTATATCAAAGTTTGTCTGACTAGACACCGTTAAGCTATTAACAAATTTTTAGCTTGCTATTAATAAACTTTTTTTGGTGCGCGGGATATAGGCCTATGTTTTTTTAAAACAGTGTTTTTAATTTAACTACAAGTTAAACGTCTGTTTTTTATGAATTAAATTTAAAAGCTTCAAAGTCCCAAGACAAAAACTTTCGTAACAGGGCATCAAGAACTGTTTAAATAACAACGTTAATAAATTATCTTTTAATAGTCTTAGCTCAAACAGTAATAAATAATAAAGTTCCAAGACAAAAACTCTTGTAATAGTGAATCAAGAACTGTTTGAATACCAACGTTAAATTATCTTTTAACAGTATTAGCTCAAACAAGAATAAAGAAAAAAACGATGAAAAAGGAACACCATTTTTTCTTTTAAGTTTCGAGATATATGTTCCTTTTATATGAGACGTTAGGATTTCAGTGTCGACAGGCACAAAAGAGACCTTTTCATTTCATATTAGGGAGTAGTCAACAAAACTTGATTACGCTTTTCACTAAGAATTCAGTTTTATTATGTTCTATTTTACGTGACCCTCTGACGTTTTGGACTCTACATCTCTAAGTAAATTGGTCTTGTCGTTTTTGCTTTATTCAATTCATTTACATAAGTTTGGAATATACATTCACATGGGTAGGTATGTATTAGATTTCTTTTTCTTTTGGTGCCTATTCGTTTTAAATATTGGCGATCATTCTGGCTATAATTATTTTATTAACTGATGCTTTAAATAGACTAGTTCTTGTTGTGGAGACCATTTCCTCAGGTTTTTTTAACCACTATATTCTTCTTCCCCCAATTCCTCGCTTTCCGAATACTTTGCCTTGAAGGATTACCTTCAGTAATCTGTATTTAGTGCCGTTTCTCATTATATGTCCGAAATATTCTAACTTTCTCTTTTTAATGGTATACATCACTTCTCTTTTTTTTTCACATTCTTCGTAATACGGTCTCATTGATGATCTCCGTTCATGATATCCTTAGGATTCGCCTGTATAGCCACATATCGAAGGCTTCAAGTTTCTTCTCAGTGAGTGTTCACTTGATTACACATGATTGAAAGTCTCAACAAATATTTAACTTTTTTCGTTAATTAGTTTTAATATTATATCTGTCGGGATCTTATCACGGACAACTGCTCTCCTGTTCTTTGTCAACTTTACTGCATGCAGTACTTCTGCATTTAGTATTTCTGGTCATAAGTCTTCATCTAATGTATGTTATTATTCTGGTCTGACGCCTTTAAATAGTTCATCTAAGTAAGATAGTAATAGATTTTTGAAATATATTGAGTAAGTATTTTTTAGTTTTTTGATCTGTCATTCATTTCGCGAAATATTCGCTTTTTTCTTGTGAAACTTTGGGACTCACCCATTTCCTTACGCCCCGCTCAAATCGTCAGATTTTTGAAATATATACTGTTTTGCATGCACTTAACTTACCTTATCTTAATCTGACGATTTGGAGTTTTTCTTAGGATAGATTTTTTTTTCGGCCCCCAACTTAACGAACATTAGTGTTAAGAGCCAATATATGGCAGAGGTACATTTTCAGGGTACAAGGTTTCTCCCCATGTAATAATCTGACGCGCTCGACTAACTGCAAAAATCCCCGCTTGGGTTTCCCTACCATTATTTTAATTTCAATTCAAACTCTAAAACCGAGAATTTTTATAAGTTTGGCGGAGGTGCCAGGACAAAAATATTTTTAAGAATGTATTCTTACCAAAATTAATCACAAAATTTTGAGATTCATCTTGTAGAGAGTACATATGATTGCCTCTAGACCTCATTTGTGAAACATGGATTTTCAAGAAGACTATAAATATTTGAAACATTAAAACTGAGAATTTTTAAAAGTTTGGCGGAGGTGCCGGGATAAGAATATTTCACCAAGATGAATCACAAAATTGTGAGGTTCATCTTCTCGAGAGTACATTATTACCTCTAGACCTTATGTGTTAAACATGAATACATGTTTTTCTAGTATTTTTAGGAGTTTTGTCCAACATAAATGTGTATGTAAACCAGTACCTTTCGACTAGAAATATTTTCTTTAATAACATACGAAAAAGTATTAATAAAAATTGTATTTATATCGTTCTTATTTTGGTGAATTATACGTTTTGAAATAAGAGTTAAAATGTTTATACATACTCTTTCTAATTTGACGGAGATTTTTATTTTTTTTTTTATTTTTTTTTTATTTATTTTTATTTAATGTCGTCCGAACCACTGGGGTTATAAACGACAACAATCGGAAATACATTATTAAAAATAAACAGTGATTACAATATTAAGTGCATAAATATGAACTAACAAAAAGGAAATCTGGAAAATTTGTGGTACAATTAAATGTCTTTTATTCCTATATCCGTTAAAAACTGGATAATATTATTGATATTTTTATCGTCTCCAAGAAGCTCCGATATGTCTCTGGGAAGGTTAAGTTTACTTCTCGTTTGCTGGTATTTTTAACAGTCGGATAATATATGTTTAACTGTTACGTTTGTTTGACACTGCTGGCAGAATGGAGGATTGACTCTAGTTATTTTGTAGAGATGTGTATGACGGGTGTGACCAAGTCGGAGCCGAGTGAAGATAACTTGTTTTTTCCTAGGTAAAGAAAAGGCCTGTTTTTGTATAGCGTTGCCTTTAATTTGTTTTAGTTTTTCGGAACACTGCGACCACTTGTTTTGCCACGCACAACTAACTACGTTTTTAAGACACAATTTCACATCACTTGGCACAATTTTATTTAGATGAACTTGATCACTTGTTGCTGCTTCGTGAGCTAGGCGGTCCACAACCTCGTTACCGTGTACTCCAATATGGGATGGAACCCAGATTAATACCACATGTTTGTTTCCCTTTGCAGCATGCTGAAGTTCTTGATAAATGCCTTTATGAATAGGGTTGCAGGAATATATGTTTTGAATGTCACAAAGGGCGTACATTGAGTCCGTTATGATTGTGTAATTTCTCTGGTTCGATTTGTTAATGAATTTTAAACCTTCAAGAATTGCATACAGCTCTGCGTTGGAAATAGTCCAGTTGTTATGCAATTTAGCATTATGGGTATTGGAGAAAATGGCTGCTCCCACTCCGTCCGCTGTTTTTGATGCATCTGTGTATATCTGTTGGTAGTTGCTAAATCTATACATAATCTCTTTGAAATGATTTAATATTATGGTTGGATGAGATTCATGTTTATTAAATCTTGATAGATCAGTAATAATTCGTGGTTTATTTACAGTCCATGGAGGAGGAGGATTTTCGGTAAGATGGTATATGGTCGGGAATGTTATATGATATTTTTGCAGTAATCGGTTGATTCGTTCATAGAAAGGCGGATCGCATTGAGGGTTAGATGAGAAGTACTGATTAAAACGATTTGTATGTACATTATGGTAAACTGGGTTATCTGGAGAGGATAGAACTTTACAAGCAAACGACAAACTCAAAAAATCTCGTCTAAATTCTAGGGGGGATTGCCCTGACTCGCTACATATACTTAGTATGGGACTTGTTCGAAAAGCGCCCAAAGCGACTCGCAATCCCGTATTTTGAATGCCATCTAGCTCTTTAAGAACATATTTCTTAGCTGAGTTATATACCACTGAGCCGTAGTCAATTTTTGATCGAACTAAGGATGAGAAAATTCGTAGAAGAGTTGACGTATCGCTGCCCCAGGAGATGCTCGATAGTGTCTTCAAAATATTAATACTTTGTTGGCAAGTACCTTTCAAATTTTTAATGTGATTTTTCCAAACCAATGTTTTGTCAAATGTAAGACCGAGAAATTTTATTTCTTTTACAAAGATAAGATTCTTACCATTCAACGTTAAAACTGGATTATCCTCTTTTCGCTTTTTTGAAAAAAGTAGGCATTTTGTTTTTTCGCTAGAGAAGTTGAGTCCTGTTTTATCGGACCATTTCTGTAGATTATTTAATGTGCTTTGAAGGATTCTTTGGGTGGATTCTATATTTGTTCCTCTTAGTAGGAGAACTAGGTCGTCGGCATACAGTCTTCCTTTAACTGGCTGTTGACACTGTTCCAAAATATCGTTGATTGCAACAAGAAATAAAGTTACACTCAACATCGAGCCCTGAGGGATTCCGTTTTCCTGGATTCGAGTTGATGAGAGTGTTCCATTTACTCTTACCTTAAATGTTCTGAGTTGAAGAAAATTTTGAATAAATTTTAGAAATTGTCCATTAATACCCCAGGAGTGAAGCTTTTTTATTATACCATATCTCCATGTGCAATCCTAGGCTTTTGTTATATCGCAGAAAATAGCTAGGCAGTGTTGTTTGTTAATGAGTGCTTCGTGAACTTCGGATTCAAGATCAACTAGGTTATCGGTGGTTGATCTATTTTGACGAAAGCCATTCTGCTCCGGGATTAGCAGTTTTTTGTTTTCTAAGAACCATGAAAGGCGCCGGTTTATAACCTTTTCCAGTAGCTTACAAGTTGATGAGGTTAGGGATATTGGTCTATAGGATTGGGGATCTGTTTTAGGTTTTTGAGGTTTGGGGATTGGTATAATATATGATTCTGACCAAGATTTTGGAAAGTAGTGTTGTATCCACATTTGATTTAAAACATTAAGGAGGTATGATCTAGCGTTTGTACTTAGTTTTTGGAGAAACATTATTGGTATATCGTCCGATCCTGGAGAAAAGTTTTTCATGCCGAACAATGCATCGTCCAGTTCTTCTGGTGAAATTGGAGAGTTCATGTAGTCATCCGTGTTCTCTGTGACGATTAGCTCCATTTCATTTCTAAATTTGTATTGAAGAAATCTCGGAGAGTAGTTGCTGGTGCTGGAATTTTGTTGGTAAAGATCAGCAAACGTTTCTGTGATTTCTTCAGTTGACGTAATTAATATGTCATCATGTTTTAAAAAACTAATTTGAGCGTTTTGCTGTTTTCCAGATAGTTGACGAATTTTTCCCCAAAATGTAGAAAGGGGGGTGGAGTTATTGATGGATGCCACAAAAGATTTCTAGTTTTGTTTTTTGGTTTACTTAATCTTATACCGCGATTCAGCTCTTAGTTTTTTATATTCTATTTGATTTTGTGTAGTTGGGCATCGTCTGAATTTGTTAAAAGCCCGCTTGTATTTTTTGATCGCTTCGTCACACTCATTATTCCACCACGGTACTGGTGTGTGAGTTTTTAGACTTTTGGTTTTTCCCACTGCTTTGTACCCTGCTTCCAATAGTATCTCGGAAAACTGTACATAAGTTGAAGCTATATCTGAGGTATTAGGGTCAGGAAGGTATGACAGTTTTTGGTCTACTTCATCTGAGAAGAGTGTCCAATTGGCCTGGTTTAATTTCCATTTTGAGAGAGGGGCTGTTGATGCAGTTTGGAAAGAACGGGTTATAATAAGAGGAAATTGATCACTACCGTACAAGTAGGGGTGGACTTCCCAATTTAAAGATGTTTGTAGGATAGGATCGCACATGCTCAGGTCGATAACTGAATGTTCTCCTGTTTGTATATTGAATCTTGTGGATTCCCATGTATTCAAGATGTTTAGGTTCTTACTGTCAAGTAATTGTTCTAGTGTTTTCCCTTTTGATGATCGAAATTTGGACCCCCAGTACGGACTGTGACTATTAAAATCTCCTAAGAGTATACGGGGAGATGGGATCTGCTGAAGTAGTTCCTCAATTACGGCCGTTGAAAAATTTTCACTTGGTGGGATATAAATGTTGCATATTGAGATTTTTATATCACTATTAATAGTGACTGCAACGGCTTCTAAAGATGTATTTAAATGTATTGGTTCTGCTTCGTAAATTTGGTTGATATAGATTGCTACTCCACCACTTGCCTTATCTCTATTAGTCCTGTTTTTGTAAAAGCATTTAAAACCTTTTAACCCAGCATGGTAAGAATCTTTGAAATGAGTTTCTTGGAGGCAAATAACTGACGGTTTTTGTTGAGCAATTAGTTTTTGTAACATTTCGCAACGGGTATGGTACCCGTTAAGGTTCCATTGTATTATAGATGTGAATGTTAAGTATTTAAGGATTCTTGTGAAGATGAGAGTTCGTTGTCCATTGGTGTCGGTTTATCGGGTTGATAAATTTGATGGTGTAATTTCTTTTTAATAATTGTTATTTTTGTTTTTAACTTTTTTGAGCATTGAGGGTATATAGCGTCAAGATCGTTAAGGAAACCTGGTACATTGTCTGTATATGTTTTAAGAAGGTCCAGTATGTTCGCATTTTGTTGAGCTGCTTCGAAGAAATTTAAAGTCTGGTTAAAGTTAAGTGTAAAATTGTTTTTATTGTCTTCAAACATCCGTTGTGATGGTTGCATTTCATCGTGAATATGGATTTGTCCGGTTTTATTTTCTTAGCTTTGGGTTTTTGAAATGTGGGTTGTTTTTCGAGGTCTTCGTGCGGCGGTGTGGATTCTGACATTTGTCGTTTAACGGAAACCGTTGAAGTTTCTTGGGGTATCGTTTCAGATGTTTTCGTGGATTCAGTATTCTCTTCGTTTTGCTCTTTGGAATGTACACTGACATCTTGATTGACTGGAGTTGTGCTAATATTTTGGTGAGATTCATCATTAGACCCTATAGTGTTGGTGGATTCTGTGCATTGGGTGAGAATATCTGATGAAGTTGGCTCGTTATGTGGTAGAAGTGGGCATACTGCGGCCAAGTGACCTGATTGTTTACAAGAGAAACATTCGAGATTGTCGGTTGCTAGGAAAATTCTGTATGATGTATTGTCAAAATTTATGAGAAAAGAAGCTGGTAATGTTGCAATATTTTCCAATGGAGTAATATACGTTTGTCGGCGAAAACTAAGAATATGACTAAATTCTGGACGAGAGGCATTTATTTTAAGAAAGTTGATAGGACATAACAGATTTAGACCTAGCTTTATAAGCTCGGCTTCTAAAATAGAATGTGGTATGCTAGGGCACACATTGGATAAAACAATTCTCTGACTTGGAGTGATTAGTTTGCGGGCAGTGAGGATTTGATTGTTGATTTTAATTGAACCATAATTTTTTAAAAAGTTATCTACAAGTTCTTTTGAGGAGAAATAAATGCATACTCTATTTTGTGAAATTCGTGAAGCGAAAATGATATCTTTAGGATTTACAATACTGCCCAAGGCTATTAGATAGTCTTCGATTTTTACGTCGTCAATGGAAGTAAATAAGACGGCTTGTTGTTTATCAGGGAATTTTGAAGATGTTTGATTTTTTGTTGTAATTGATGCATATGATTGGGAATTTTGTTGGGTTGGGTGTGGTATGGAGAGACTCAGATGGGAATTAGGGACATAGTCCCCTTGTTTTTCGTTATCCATTATTTAAAATCCACATTTATAATATGTGTATTGGGCAAGTACGGTCCTGTCCCTTGAAGAACTTAATATCTCAACTTATCAAGGTTGAGAAATAATAGTTTCGACAATAATTGTTTAAATATATGTAAACAAACTTTGTTTACTTACAGCTTTTGTAGAATCAAACGTTGATATGGATGAACTTGATTAAATCACTGTTTTTATTCACTACAGTAAGTTTTACTTTTGCGGTAAAAACTTTAAACTTTATCAAAATTGGTTTTTAATTATCACCGTAATTATAGCTATGCTATCGATACGATGTTTGCTTGACGGAGGTCAGAATGAGAATGAGGTTTTTTTATTATTTTACGATATGATGACAATTCTCGTTCTTAATTTTTTAAGTTATCTTCGGCTACCTGAACAAATAATATTGAATTCTAATATAATTCCTTTAATTCCTCATATTTATCTCAGAGCTATGTAATTTATTTGATTAGTAAATATTTTCTTCTTAAAGTGCCCATCCGTTCCACATGTTGGCGATCATCATGGCTATCTTGACTTTGTTTACCAGAGCGCGGAACCGTTCAGTGGTAGTCGTGTTATACCACTTTCGTAAATTTTGAAGCCAGGAAATGCGTCTTCTTCCCGGTCCACTTTTACCATTTACCTTCCATTGGAGAATTAGTTGGAGAAGGCCGTAATGTTCTTGATTTCACATTACATCTCCTAGATATTCTAATTTTTTAGTTTTGATGATCATGAGAATTTCACACTCTTTCCACATTCTACGCAGGACTTTCGCATTAGTAATTCGGTCAACCTAGGATATACGTAAGATGCGCCTATAACACCACATTTCGAGTCGAATCATAGATGCAACAGTTAGTGTCCACGCTTTCATTCCGTAGAGCAGAACTGTGAATATGTAGTATTTGAGCAGACGGTATTTTTTGTTTTTAATAATATATCTCGACTGTTAAAAATGGGTCTCATTCTAACGAATACTTCTTTTGCTTTTATTATTCGCTGTTTAATTTCTGTTGAGTTGACTAGCCATTTGCTATTTAAATTGGTGACCAGATATGTATATTGCTCGACTCTTTCGATATTCTGTTGGTTGATTGTAATTTGAGCGTTTAACATTATTTTGTACTAATAGTCATAAATTGGTTCTTCTTTATGTTAAAAGCTGGTCCGTATCTATTGCTGACTTCTGTTAGGCGATTTGTTAATATCTGTAAATCATTCAGATTATCGGCAAAGCTGTGGTGTCATCTGCATATCAGATAATGATATTCCTTTCACACAACCGTCTAAAGCTGCCTTAAATACCCATTCAGAATAAATATTAAATAGTAGTGGAGCTTAAAATACAGCCCTATCGTACTTCTCGTTCTATTGCAATTTCATCAGTTAACTGGTCTTCTATTTTGAATTTTTCCGTTTGATTATAATAAAAATTTTTCTGATAATTCTCAGATCTTTGTTGTCAATTCCAATTTATTGCATTAGAGTTATTAATTTGTCATGTTTTACTGTGTCAAATGCTTTCTGATAATCTATACAGTATACGTATATCAAACAATTTACATCCCTGCATCTTTAAAATAGCACTTGTACGGCAAAAAGGGCCTCGCGTGTTCCCAGAGCATCACGAAGTGCGAATTGTTTTCTTGTTAGTTGTTCCTCGCACTTTGTATACATAATATATTTTTTGTGAATGTAGTAAATATTCAACAGGGAAATTAATTAGGAAATACATTAGGGATGAACAGGAATGGTTGAAGACAAAGAATTTCTTGAAAAAAAAAAACTAGAAAGAGCAAGAGAATTTAAATACCTTGTCTGCTTCCTAACAGAAAATGGAACAATAGATCGAGAAATTATCCACAGGATACAAGCTAGTTTAACCGGAAGCGAATGAGCCTGGTACTCTTTAATCGCAAAATAGGGGAAGCGCTGAAATGAAAGATATAAAAAAGTGTGGTGAGACGTGCGTTAGTGTAGGGCCGTGATAAAGAAGATTCAGCAAAAGAAGATGGGCGTAGCTGAAACGAAAATGTTTTTTGGTCAGGTTAGATGTAGAATTGGTCTGGGCTGGGAAGCATATGGTAGATTGAAAGACATATTCAGCAGTGAAATTTCTTTAAGCCTCAAAAGGAAAGTATACAATCAATGTGTTTTCCAGTCATTACGTACGGAGCTGAAACACTAGCATTAAGCAAAGCAAGGGTGTCAAAGCTTAGAATAGCACAGCGGAAAATGAAAAGATCCATACTAGGAATAAAACTTGCGGATCGAGTGAGAAATTTAGAAATGAGACTAAGAACCGGTGTGCAAGATATCATCATCATCATTAATGGTGCTACAGCCCGATGAAAGAGCCTCAACCTTCCCAAGTCTATTAAACGTTAGTCCTATACATTGTCAACCGTTGTTAGTTTGCTGCGCCTGTTTTTCTCCCATCCTCATCCACACCATCCTTTCATCTGAGTTTTGGCCTACCCCTATTTCTACTTACCACAGGTTGTGACATAAGGATTCTTTTAGGAGGGTTGTTCTGCTGTGATCTTGCTAGATGTCCTGCCCATCCTAGTCTTCCTATTCTTATAAGAGATACTACGTCTTTACCACCAAATTTTTGTTTATATCTGTGGTATACTTCGTAGTTGTACCTCCTCCTCCAGACACCATTTTCACAGATGCCATAGAATATTCCTCGCAGGATCCTTCGTTCAATTATAAGCAGTAGGTTTTCATCTGCCTTGGAAATGGTCCATGCCTCTGATATATATGTCAACACTGGTTGTGTAAGGGTTTTGTATATCTGCTTTGTATAGCTGTTTGGTTTTTTGGCTTAAGTTTCTGCTTCTGATATGTCTACTCAGTCCAAAAGAGCATTTGTTTGCTAGGATTATCCTTCGCTTGACTTCTTCCGTCATGACGTTCTCCTTGGTGATCAGGGAGCCTAAGTATGTGAATTTGTCCACCACTTTAAAGGTAGAGTTATCAACCGTAAGGTTTCTGGCTCTCTTGTTGGGTGTTGATGCCATCATATTAGTTTTCTCCTCGTTTACTTGCAGGCCCATATTTTTTGAGGCATTTGAGAAGGTGGTTTACATTTCTTCTAGCTTGCGTGTTGTGCGGGCAACTAGGTCCACGTCATCTGCATATGCCAAAATTTCGGATGAGTTTACAAAAATATTTCCTCTGCTGTCTATTCGGGCATCTCTGACCGCCTTTTCCAGAGCTATGTTGAAGAGGAGACACGCCAGCGCATCTTCCTCTCACAACCCAACATGCGTTTCAAATGTCTGTGATTGTTCGCCCTCTATTTCGACTTTGCAAACAACTTTACGCATTGTAGCCTTAACCAATCTTATCAATTTATCAGGGATGTGGAATTCACTCATGGCTTCATACAATTTATTCCTTAGAACATAGGCCGATTTAAAATCTACGAAAAAATGGTATAATATGTCGATATTGACTTCATTGGTTTTTTCCAGTATTTGCCTTAGCACAAAGATCTGATCTGTTGTTGATAGATCAAGCCTAAAACCACTTTGATATTCTCCAAGAAGCTCCTCTGAATGTCCACTTAGGCGACTATATAAGATATTCGAAGATATTTTGTAGGCTGTATTAATGAGGGTTATTCCCCCATAGTTTCTAAATTCATCATAGAAAGAATTACCAGACTAAAATGGATTTTCGCCGTACATAATTACGAGACTGCAGGATGATAAGTGGACAAAAATACCGTTACATTGGAGACCTAGCATGAACAAGAGAAGCAGAGGCAGATCACCAACACGCTAGACAGACGATATAAAAAGAATAGATTGTAGATGGATGCAATTAGCACAATATCGAACTTCCTTGAGACGCGCTGAGGAGGCTTATGTCCTGCAGTAGACACGAGAAGAAGCTGGATGATGATAATGATGATGAGATGTAAAAAAGAAAACTTTGTGGCACGAAGAATAGAGCTGTTAGAAGTTGATGGAAGGAGAGATAAAGGAAAACCGGGAAGAATGTAGAAGGACTGTGTGGTAGGGCACTTGAGAGAGAAAGGTTTAGGTGAAAAAGACGCGATGGACAGATATGGATAGCGAAGAAGAGTACGGACCAGCGACTCCTGAAAAGGAAAAATCTGAGGAAGAAGAAGAAGTAAATAATACATTTGTTGTTGTAACGCGGTCGTTGCGTTGTTGCTTCAGGTACCTAACTAAATCAGTCGAAGAAAAAGAGTTCGCTTTTTAAGACATTTTTATTTGGAATCAAAACATACAAAAGATAAAATAATTAGCCTTAATTACTCGTTAATTTCGTTAATAAAATATATTTATAATCTACGCATCGAGCTTTCTGTTCGGGTCGATGTGACGATATTTTGTACATGAATGAATGATTTTGACGATCGCGTGAAATAGGAATTGCTTTTATTAATACGACATGAATGTATAAGGAAAGGGAAGAAAGGGAATCTCGCTCAGCTTGCCAGATGAAAACACATATTAGGGATATACGATCACCGCTCGTATAAGGATAGGTAACAGAAAAACTGTCGGATTCGCTCAGCTCGCCAACACGACAGCGAAAAATGGTCGGGAACTACTACTTACATAAACTCACCTCTTGTACCTCGCTGTTGTTTACTATTCTTCGATCAACGCTCCAGGAATAACAATCAACTAGGCTTTTCGATTCGACTTTTATATCGTCCAAGACGGTACAAAAATACGTTTTACTTAATTCATTGGCGTCCTCTAGACGATAAAATTATATTATCGTCACATTGTTTAACTTGGGATGAAAATATCAATACTGGGAATAAGTCAAAGGATCGAGTTCCAAATCAAGTGATTGGGAACAAGAGCGATTGTTGAGGTAATTTTGTATCAACACTGGAACTGGACTGGACATAGAAGAATGACGAATGAACGGTAGGCATATGAAAGAAATGGGATAAAAATAACACAACATAGAAATAAGTGGTAAACACTTAGAGAGTGGCCTATGTTCATATTATATACAGTGCGCTGCAATAAGTGTTACCCCCCTTATTAACTTATTTATTTTTAGCACATAAGCAAAACGCTCGGACAGGTCGATTTTAAAAATAATCATAGTATATTATAGCATCAATGTTTCGAACTTTACGCAATCCTTCTTCAGGTGACAGGAACAACTTTGATTTTTTTTAAATGGGAAAGTACATCATATGACACCTCATTTAATAGCTTTTGAAATGGTGATTACAAATTGTATAATACTTTAATCCTTTTTAAGAGCGTAGGCGCAAAATTTCGTTCGAATTATTTTTAAACGCATTTATTTTTTTCGAATCCTGAGAAAACTAATAAGTATTTTTGAAAAATTTAAACGCAGAATGAAATATTACAGTGTTACCGAGGGTCAAAAGTCCCTGAGAACTTCTATAATGATTATTTTAATAAGTCACAGGGGTGAAAAAAAAAAGAGAAAATTTAGTCTGATTTTTAATTTCAAATATATCATTCAAAAGAAACTTTTTGTTTATTTTAAGGGACTTTTGGCTCTCTGTAATAATGTAATCTTTCATTCTGCGTTTAAATTTTTCAAAAATATTTATTAGTTTTAACGCCCTTAAAAGGGATTAAAGTATTATACATTTTTGTAATCAGCATTTTAAAAGCTATTAAATGAGGTGTCACATGATATACTTTTCCATTTAAAGAAATCGAAGTCGTGCCTCTCACCTGAAGAGGGATCACGTAAAGTTCGAAACATGGATGCTATAAGATCTTCTTCTTCAAATGCAAATCCACTAATGGATGTTGGCGATCACATTTTCCATTAACTCTCTGTTTCTTGCAATGTGTATCAGAGATTGTATGTCGTTAATCCTATGTATGTATGTATGCTATAAGATACTATGATTATTTTAAAAATCGACCTGTCCGAGCGTTTTGCTTATGTGCTAAAAATAAATAAGTTAATAAGGGGGGTAACACTTATTCCAATGCACTGTAGGATTCGACTCTATTTCTTTTCTTTGACATTTTCCCTTCCTACTTTATTTTCTTTCAAAAAATCCTTATATTTTCGCTTAAACTTCCTGGATAAAATATCTTTAAGAGCTTCTATCCATAAAATACATTTTTGTAATATGATTTTGTAGCAAGTTACGCGTTCAAAAAAGTCATATATTTGCATATTTTGTAGGAGAACCATATTTTCTGTAACGGTGCAAACACAATAGCGTTGACAATGCGTGTAATACTGTACATTACTACGCCGATGCTGGAGACACGTCGCGACAAAATTCGCAAAAAAGAGATCGATACGGATGCCAAATGGATTTACTTAAAGTTTTTAGCAAGATTTTTAACTTTTCTTTTCTGGCAAAACAGAAATTTTATATGTACCGTTGTCTGATTTGAGTGGCTACTATCTAGACTAAAATAATCCTTTTTTATCCTTTTATTAGATAATAGGTATATATAGGATTATCATTTTTTTTACTCCAATTTATTTAACAATCTGTTCCGTTAAGAACAATCAGTTAAAGTTATGACTTTCTTAGGCTATGACATGTAGGTAAGAATTCCAATGAAAACTTTCCTTTGTAAATTATCAACAAATGTATAGATAGTACTACTAGTAAAATAAAGTAACACTTAAAATAGTTCTAATTTATCTAAAATCTATTTGGTAAGTCAGTTGGTTTATAACGCTTCAGTCTGCGAACTTCACCCTCCGTGTTTAATAATTCACTCGCGAAATCATTTGGATGCGCACTAAGTCTTTCTTCATACTTTTCACTGTATTTGCTGATTTCTTCTTTGATGCTAGGAACTTTCAAGTCTCTGCCTATTATTGCGTTGGGGACGTACCATGGAGCGTTTACTATGGTTCTTAATGCCTTATTTTGAAAACGTTTTATGATTTCCAAGTTAGAGTTGCTGGCTGAGCCCCATAGCTGTATGCCATATGTCCATATGGGTGTAAGTATGGCTTTGTATACCACTAATTTATTTTCAATTGACAGTCTTGAATGTCTGCCCAGAATCCAGTACATTTGTTGAAGTTTGAGTCCAAGTGGCTTTCTTTTGGTGAATATGTGTTTTCTCCATGTTAGTCTTTTATCTAGATGTATGCCCAGGTATTTGGTTGTATCTACTTGTACTAATTGTTTGTTGTTTATGTATACTGGTGGACAGCTCTTTATTTGCATGGTCAATGTCATGTGGGTCGATTTTGTTTCATTAGCTTTTAGTTTCCATTTTTTTTAACGATTTTTCTATTTTATTTAAGTGGGCTTGTAAGTTATGCGAAGCTCTTTGGGGGTCTGTGTGAGATGCGATAATACCTGTGTCATCTGCGAATGTTGCGACTGTTGTCAATCTAGTCGTAGGTAGGTCAGCAGTAAATAACAGGTATAGTAAGGGACCGAGTACACTACCTTGTTGGACACCGGATTTTATTTTAAATAGTTCTGAGCGAGCATCTTGTTTTTTACTAATGACAAGCGATCTGTCAGATACGATCTGTCAGATTATCATTTAAAACAAGAAATTTCCAAGCTTTTATAAAAAAAAAATACATTTTTATAAACTAAAGAAAAATTTTACAATCAAATTGTAACGTTAGAAGTTCCACAGATAGTTGGGGAGTTTTGTCGAAGAATAAAAATCTCCAATTTACGCTTCGCCTAGCTCAGTCTCCTAGTAGGCGAGGATATAAAGCACTAAGATCGCCTAAATCTCTAATTTTTTTAAAGTAAGACGGATCGTTATGAAACCTTTTGTATTCGATTCGGGAGAGCTCCAGGAAAAATGGTAACCTATTGGCATGAGGGACACATTGCATTTGGTCCTAGAGCTGTGAGACATTTTTGAGTAGGTATTTTAGGCAACCTGAAATTTTTTTAAGTGACTCTTCCATGATAGCCTAATACAAAAATGCCATTTTGGCTGGAGGGTAGCGGTTATTTTCCCCAAAAATCCCCCCAAATTAAAAAAAAAATGGTAAACATTGTTATTACAAAAAATATCATTTGCGTGACTTTAAACTCAATTTAAATATTCATAAAGAAAATAAACAGGCCAGGGCGATTTGAGGGCGATTTTAACTCTGCAGCATACTTGCATGGGCGCCTTAGGATTATTTTCAGGGGGTGCATCTGAACTTTAGAAGATTTCATCTGGATCTGTACATACTATTAACTAGTATAAAATATACAACTGTACATGCATAGCTATCTACGTTCCTTCCGGACAGGGAGGTGCAATTTTTATTTTGACAGGGTATTTTTTAATATTAAAAATAAATATTCTAAAAAAGGCAAGTTCTTTGGTGAAATTTTCCAACTGCCAGGTGATTAAACAAATTACGCGTGCATGTGAATGAAAAGGGCTATAGGTAATTCTTCAACACCTAACGGAAATGGATGAATACTAACAAATTTTGCTAAGGAATTAAAAAATATTAAATTTAAGCAGAGTTTTGTAAAAATTTTAATTGAACATTCGTCTACAGATAAGATGGTGCCTTTTATTGCTAAATATTAATAAATGTAAATTATGATTTATGTGATTCGTATGTTGTAAATAATGATGGTATAGAAATGTCGATAGACGATAACATGACCTGCGAAAATCAAGAAGAAGCCGACACGAAGATAGTTTATCACGTATGTAACCTTAATACATTAGCAAAGACCAATGTTCTTATTAAAACTTCTGATACAGATGTTTTAATAATTATGCTTGGAAACATGGATCATCTCCAAAGTGACGATTTGAAGATTTTTATGGAGAATGGTACTGTAAATTCTAAAAGGTATATAAATATAACCAAGCTACATACGGAATTAGAGAGAATCTTTATGTATGAGTTTGCCTGCTTTCCACGCATTAACCGGATGTGATTATAATTCGTCTTTTTTCCAAAGGGTAAAGATATAAGCGTTTAAAATATTAAAAAAAAGTTAATTTATCAGAAAGCATTAACGGATCCTGGAGTTGCCCACGTTACCGGTACGAGCGATGAAATTTTCGAAACTTTGGGAAAAATTTGAAGAATTTGTGTGCGAAATTTATGGTACAAAAAATTTATCAAATATCAACATAGCAAGATTTCAAACATTCTGCCGAATTTATAAGTCTAATAAGAAAAATGAGCCTTTTAAGAAAATATTGAAAAAGTGTGATCCATCTAGGTACTTTGCCTCCGTGCAAAGCCGAATTGAGACAACATCTGCTAAGAATCGCATATTTGCAAGTCCCCAGTTCTTTAACACCTACACCGAGAGAACAATTTCTTTTCTCCTAAAACACCGATTTCTTTGAGCAATATTTCTTAAAAGTTAACATATCCTATTAACTTAAACATACCGGTTCACATATAAAGAAACGAGTTTTTTAAACACAACTCAATAATTTCTTACAGATAATTTCTTCAATACTAAGAAATGCATTAATGATTACATTTAATTTTCTTATCCTAAAGTTTTTATTTCTTAAATTGAAAACTACAAATATTTTGCAGTATAAGAAACATAATGTTAAGTTAATCCATATTTATATTTGTGAACAAGAAATTTTCTTGCAATCAACTAAATATTTTAAACCACAAGAAATAATTATTCAGAAATACCCTCTGTAGTAACTGTGGTTATAAAATAAAAACATTGTCATTAATGCCGAAATGTTACTTGCAAAGAGATTTTCTTCCACAAAAAAATTGCGAAGATTAACTATTTATGATTTAGTCGTCAGTGTTTGACAAGATGGCGTGATAGGTTCATGTTCATATATATGGATGTTGGATTTATTGGTGTACTTTAAAAATTAACGGATATTTTGAAGGTACGTATATATATAGGTATTAAATAAAAGTAAATTGAGTAATTTAAGATGTAATAATAATATTGTTGCGTATCCGAATGGTTAAAAAAGAAACATAATAGTATCTGTATATGCTTTTTAGGTATAATGATGGACGACTCTAAAATAAAGGAGCTTATTATTCTAACTAGAAAATATGCCACAATTTAAAGCTGGGACATAATGATATAATATATAGCTTCATAACAATATTAAGAAAGGAGTTACTAACCAACTGCGAGGCCTTCCAGAAATGGTAGAACTTCATACATGTAAGTACCTTTTTAAAAATGTGTATACTTATGTATCAACTATAATAGGTTTTTTGAATGTATCGTCTTCTATAAAAATATACAATACAACGCTATATCAAACATGGCGGGTGCAACGCTGAGGATTCTTTCTCTTAATTTATTTGAGATAAAGAAATCAGTTAGTCTAAAAGAAATATATGTTTATGGTTAAGAAATGTTATTGCCGAAAACCGTGAATTAGTTAATATGTATTAAATGACTTAGTTGTAAACTAATAATACTTTCCCGTAATAAAATTTCTTAATGATTAGGTATGCTGTCTCTTTTAGATTATAAAAATTAAGAAAATTACATATTATTATATCTGCTTCCATGTTTTACATTGGTTATATTTTCCCTCTTGTTTTAGCTAAACAATGTTTATTGTGTGACTTAATATTATACAGATAAATAATTAATATTTCATTAACAAAAAGAAAAAAATAAACAAAGATGTGTAGGTTTTAATAATGTTTGAACTAAATATGATTGATTAATATTAGTATTAATAGTTCTTATGTGGGCCCGTGTATTTGTTTTTTTTTGTATTTCCTAAATTTGTCAAAATAAATATCTATATCTTTATAAAAAAAATTATTAAAGTAAGCTTACTCTTTCTACATAACGATTTTGTTTTAGTGAATTGCTGATATATACAAAGTGCTATTACCAAAAAAAAGGAAAATTTGAGGAAGTTGGATTTGCCTCTCCATCCTTTTATTGTTGTGTAGAAGCCAGTGGTTTAAGAGTGGAGAAAATATTTGTATGTAATAATAACGTTTTATATCTTGTTTTATTAATAAATAATGATTTTACCTTAACACAATGATTTATTTCGCCGTATGTAATATCACTTTATTTTCAAGAAATATTAACTTAACTCTAAATATACGTTTATCTCTGCGAAATATATTTCTTAACATTAAATAAATAAATTATTAATAGTAAAATAATAATATTCCTTACTAAGAAATATTATTGCTCAGAAAGAATAGTTTTCTAATGTGTAGAAAATATATTTTTATGATTAATAAAATTAATTAACATCAAGTGTAATTTCTTTCTGATAAATGGGTTTGAAGTTTGCCAGAAAGTGATAGTTCAATCATGTTTAAGATATATTTCTTTGGCTATAGTAGAATTTATTTGAAATATTTTAGAAAATTATATCTTACATACAAAGATATATTTCTTAGGCAATATGCCAAGTCGATCTTTCTTAAATATTAATAAAGTTTCTTTATGTCAAGAATTTTTTTCTCTCGGTGTAACGGAAATGGATGGATACTAAATATGGATAAATTAGAGTTTAATTGGTTTGAGGGAGATTATTTGCCTCAATCAGTTTATGAAGCTTACATACATGTTCTTTTTATAACTGAAATCTTTTTTTAGTTAACTCAATATTCTGCTTCTTCATGTGTCTCATCCTTTTATGATAATGGCGATCATGACGGCCCATTTTATTACGTCTGCAGCGATTCTCAAAAGTTCTATTGTTATTTTTAGCACTCCACTACTTTAAATTTTTCAATCAGGATATGCATCGTCTTCCCGATTCTCTTTTTTCTTGCATTTTTCCTTATATAACCAATCACATTCTTAGTATATGACCAAAGTAGCTCATTTTTCTTTCCATCATAGTACTGAGTATTTATTTTTCCTTTTTCATCTTTCTTAATGTTTCCCTGTTTGTTACGTGTTGTGTCCATGACATTTTTTACATTATTCGACAACACCGCATCTCAACAATGTCAAGTCTTTTTTCAGATGCGCCCGTGATTGTTCAGGCTTCGACTTCGTGTAAACGGACATATGTAGCAACTCAATTAATTAATCACTAATTAATTTTTAATTAGTTTTAAATATATATTACAACTATTTACAGATCATGTAGAAGAGGAATCTGAGTCTCGAGGGGAGTCTGACGAAGAAAAAGAGAATGAATATTCAAGCTCAGATGAGGAGTTTGAAGAAGTACAAGATTCAGACACATAATTAATTTAGTTTATAGTTTTATGCTTTTCCACCTATATATTTATAATAATAAATTTTGTCTTTTTCTATCATATTTGCAAAATCTATTGTATAGTACGTATTATTTTCCTGTAATTAATAAAAAGTTACTTAAGAAACTATAATATATAATAATTACTCTAACGTTTCGAGGCACAACAACATCGGTATCGCCAGGTCACGTGATTTTTCTCGAGCGAACGGACTTGCTCAGCTACAATATAGGACGCAAACAGCTATCCGTATACGCTCTTTCTCACACTGCTGCTTACCTATAGCGCTTTTCATTTACATGCACGCGTAATTTGTTTAACCACGTGGTAGTTAAAAAATTTCACCAAAAAAACCTGTCTTTTTTAGAATATTTATTTTTAATATTAAAAAATACCCTGTCAAAATAACAATGGCACCTCCCTGTCCGGAAGGAATGTACATAGCTATGCATGTATAGTTGTATATTTTATACTCGTTAATAGTACGTACATATTAAGGGGAAACAGTAGCGATCAACAGGTAGGGAAAACGCGTTCCAAGATTGCGGCTGTAATTTTGAATATTTTTTCGAGATATTTGGCACACGTATTCGTAATATAATAAAGAATGGCGGTACAGAGCCCAATTTGAAAATATATTAATATGTGGAAATTACTCTGTAATTAAATACAATATTAAAAAAACGAGCCTGTACCGCCATTAAGAAGAACAAAAAATACACTTTCTTCAAATAAACTTTTTTATCCGATGCCTAGATTTTGTGTCATTTTGGAACTACTAAATTTTTTTATTTCATTAATAGTTCCAAAATGACACAAAATCTAGGCATCGGATAAAAAAGTTTATTTGAAGAAAGTGTATTTTTTTGTTCTTCTTAATGGCGGTTCAGGCTCGTTTTTTTAATATTGTATTTAACTACAGAGTAATTTACACATATTAATATATTTTTCAAATTGTACCGCCATTCTTTATTATATTACGAATACGTGTGCCAAATATCTCGAAAAAATATTCAAAATTACAGCCGCAATCTTGGAACGCGTTTTTGCTACCTGTTGATCGCTACTGTTTCCTCTTAAGATGAAAACTTCTGAAGTTCACATGCACCCCCTGAAAATAATCCTGGGGCGCCCGTGCAAGTATCTTGCAGAGTTAAAATCGCCCTCAAATCGCCTGGCCTGTTTATTTTCTTTATATTTGAATATTTAAATTTACTTTAAAGTCACGTCAATGATATTTTTTGTAATAACAATGTTTAGCATTTTTTTAAATTTATGGGGGAATTTTGGGGAAAATAACCGCTACTCTCCAGCCAGACCGGCATTTTTTGGTATTAGGCTATCATGAAGAAACTGAAGAAATTTCAGGTTGCCTAAAATACCTACTCAAAAATGTCTCACAGCTCTTATACTAATTGTTGTAGGCGAAAAATGCATCTTAAAGTGTTTAAAAAATAAAAATTCACAACTCGGAAACTAATCATGGAAATGACTTCAATTTTCATACTCGGGAGGTTCTTGAGATCGCTGAACACGAATATCGAGTCGAAGAAACTCTAAGTGGTACCTGGTGCCCGGTGTTCCGGTATTCACGTCGTCTCCTGGAGTTTTATGGAAATTCATTATAAAGATCATTGAAACTTGTTATCCGAGGTTTTTGAGGTCGCTGAACATGAATATTGCGTCAGAGAAGCTGTATGAGGTACCTGGTGCCTTGTATGAACGTCATCTCTTGGGGTTTTATGGAAATTCATTATGAAAATCGTTGAAACTTGTTATCCCGAGGGTTTTGAGGTCGCTGTAAACGAATATTGCTTCGACGATGCTGTACCTGGTAACTGATGCCCTGCATCTAAGTTGTCTCCGGGAATTTTATAGAAAATCGTAATATATTTTGTTGAAACTTGTTATTCCGGTTTTTTAGGTTAGTGAAAGTTTTAATTATATATTAGGGGTTCTTACATTTTTAATCTAAAAAAATTATTGCTAATATTAAAAAACGTCTTGAATTTTTTCATTTTTTATAATTTGCACTCTGAAATAAAATAGCTTAGACACTGCTATTGTTTTACTCACTTGTCAATTTTATAACGAATTTCTATAAACCTCCTGGAGACGACATAGATACTGGGCACCAGGTACCTCGTACAGCATCTTCCATGCAATATTCATGTTCAGGGACCTCAAAAACCCAAAATAATAAATGTCAACTATTTCCATAATCATTTTCATAAAACTCTAGGAGATGACGTAGATACCGGGCACCAGGTACCTCGAACAGCATCGCCGAAGCAATATTGGTGTTTAAAATTGGCGTGTATTATATATTCTTCTTTTCGTTTTTATGCTGATGTTCTTATCCCACAGTACCGGGTTCAATTTTCCTATGCAGTCTTTTGCTTGTCTTGTTAGTTTATGTTTTATATCTTCGTCAGTTCTTTCTTTGTTTGATATTATGAAACCTAAATACTTATAGTTGCCTGTTCATCTGATTTGCTTCTTTTTCTTCACGTGCCATCTCCGCGACGGAGGTTGGCAATCATCATGGCTATTCTAATCTTAGATGCTGCTGCTCTGAATATTTCGGTTGATGTGCATGCGTACCATTCCCTCAAGTTACGCAACCATGAGATTCTTCTCCTTCCTACACTTCTCTTGCTCTGGATTTTCCCCTGTATAATCAGTTGAAGTATGTTGTATCTCTCATTACGCATAACATGCCCCAGGTATTGTAGGTTTCGTGTCTTGATGGTTTCCAATATTTCCAGCCTTTTGTTGACTCTTCTCATGACTTCGTTGTTTGTTATATGCTCGGTCCATGATATCTTCAGGATTCTTCTATACACCCACAGTTCAAATGCTTCCAACTTTTTAGTAGTCGACGCGTTAAGTGTCCATGCTTCTATCCAGTAAAGCAGGGTCGAGAAAATATAACACCTTGCCAACCTAACTCTCAAGTCTAATTTCAGTTCTCTTGCACAAAGTACCTTTCTCATTTTATTGAAGTTTGTTCTTGCTTTCTCTATTCGAAATTTAATTTCTTTGTAGTACTCGTTTGTGTGATTAATTATTGTGCCAAGATAGTTGTAGTTTTCAACTTGTTCTAAAGTTTTACCTTTAATTGTCAGGCTTTCATCATTATTTTAGGTTTTTGATATCCTCATAAATTTAGTTTTCTTGATGTTTATTGATAATCCATATTCTTCTTTATACTCAACTATCTTGTTCATTAGCTTTTGGAGGTCTTTAAGGTTGTCTGCTATTATGATAGTATCGTCCGCATATCTAATGTTGTTAATTGGCGTTCCATTTACCTTTATTCCTGCTGTTTCTCTCTCAAGAGCTGTTTTCATAATTTCTTAAAAGTATGTATTGAATAGTAGTGGTGACAATACACACCCCTGTCTCACTCCTCTGTTAATTTCGAACTCTTCTGATGTATGTTCATTAATGCGTATGTGTGCTTGCTGTTTATAATATAGATTTGTTATAATTCGAAGGTCATTGTATTGTAATTGTTTTGCTATGAGGACGTCCATTAACTGTTTGTGGCGGACGTTATCGAAAGCCTTGTTGTAATCTATAAAACAGACGTACATATCCTGGTTTACATCCAAATATCTCTGGATTAATACGTTGAATGCAAAGAGAGCTTCATGGGTTCCTACGCCTATACGGAATGCAAATTGGGTTTCTTCAATATTCATATCAAGTGTTTGGTATATGCGTTTATGAATGATATTTAAAAACATTTTAAGGGCCGGTATTTCAACAGCTACTTAAGCTTTTGCTTAGCTAAGTCTCTGTCAAAAGTTAAGGAGAAGCTTAAGCTGGGTGCCGTATTTCCATCATTTCCTTAACTAAACTCGTCCTCAACTGTCAAGTTAATTGGTTTGGTACCTTTGAATACGTCAAAATGCCAGATCTAACTGTTCTGAGGTAAAAACCAGTACTTTTGACATTTAATTTTATCTTGTCATATGTGTCAGTCTTATTTTTACTTCACTTAATTTTGTGTACATGGTAAATGTGTTGTTATAGTATTTTTACTACAAAAACGTTATTACGTAGGTCAAAATTTTTGACGTAAGAGAACTGTCAAAACATTAGAATGTGACTTTTCATAAACATGGTAATAATGAAAAGTCACATTCTAATGTTTTGACAGTTCTCTTACGTCAAAAATTTTGACCTACGTAATAACGTTTTTGTAGTAAAAATACTATAGTATATTGTGTACATATATTTTCTCTGGTTATATTTTTTATTGGGATTCTGCTTATGCAATAGATCCGTCTTTGTAATTTTGTTTATTGGATTTATATTCCTTAAAATGTCAAATTGGAATATAGGTTTACTTTTGTAAAATAAATAGTACCAAGCATTGTAGAAATAAATAATTTCCATGTGCCTACACCTTCCAAATGGAGTAAGAATTTTATTTTAATAATCATTAATAATCCAATAATAACGTTATTACGCACAGGTTGGTTTTCAAAATAACTCTGGAATTATTAATCTATAGAAATAACCTCAAAAAACAGAAAACAAATTTTAAGCAAAGGCTTAAACCAACTCCCGCGCGGGCTTAAAATTATTTGGATTAAGCCTATGCTTAAGCCTCAAATTGAAGTGGAAATACAGGCATCTAGGTTTAAGCTCAGGCTTTAAGTAAGCTTTGGCTTAAGTGCGGTTGGAAATACCGGCCCTTAGTGTGTGAGACATCAGGCTTGTGGTGCGGTGGTCGGTGCATTCTCTAGCATTTTTCTGTTTTGGGAGACAAATAAATGTTGAGGTCAACCATTCATTGGGTATGTCACCCGACTGATAAATTTCATTAAAGAGCTTTAAGAGGACATATTATCATATATCATTTTCTCTTATTTTAAGGATATCAATAGGCAGTTGATCTGTCCCCGGGCTTTTTCCGTTGCTGGTGTTCTTTAGTGCATACAATATTTCTTCCTTTGTAATTTCTACACTTGTTTTTTTGTTTTCGAAAGATATGTCTAGTAGGTTTCCTCTTTCGTCGTCGAAAAGCTCTTCCATATATTCTTTCCATCGTTTTAGCTTTTCGTCAGTCGTTATAATAGTATTTACATTTTTGTCTAAAAGAGTTGTGTTGTGGTTTCTTTTTTGAAGCAGGGCTATTTCTTACCCTGATTGGCTTACCTTCGTCTATTTCCAGCTGTTTTATTTCTGCATTTTCCGTTGTTAGGTATTTAGTTTTCTTTAGGTTTATTTTCATCCCATTCTTTGTATATTCCTGTTCCAGTTTTCATATCATAAAACTGAGGTCATCTTCGTCTTGTGCGATCACTGTTTGATCGTCAGCAACAACTTAGGGTATATATTCGTTCCTTACTGCTATACCTATTCCTTCACATTTTCTTTTCCATGTTTTAGGGTTTTTTTCCAGAAATATTTTGAACAGGGTTGGGGATATGGAGCAGCCCTGTCGTAGTCCCTTTGTCGTCTTAAATGGACTGCATAATCTGTTTGCCGTTTTGATAGCAACAGTGTTATTTGTGAAATGCATTTGGACTCGATTCGAGTTCTCTGCTTAACCTAGGTATAACCATACCAACAGACACCGCTAGTAAAACATTCCACTTTGCGGTTCAGAGACCCATATGAAACGAGTCTGTGTACTCTATACGCTCTGAGCTTTGCTGGTGGCGCTCCTAGCGGATTACTAATTCAACGTTTACCGGTAATTTTTAAATTTATTATTTAATTGTTATCACTTAATATTTACAACGCAAAAAAAAATTAAATTGTAATCGTTTTTTTTTAAGATTTTGCTAATCATTTTGACGTTCTATCGATAAAATATGAATTTCTTACTTCGGATACTTTCACAATTATCGTGTAGATGGTGCTAAGATTATTAGAATAATTTATAATTACATATTACGGAACAGTAAAAAAACTTAAATTCAGTATTTAAAACGTAAGTATATTTAAGGTAAAAATATATACCACAGCTTTGGCCAACTAATATTTTTTATAATTAATGTTTTTAATTTTAATTATAAATTAATCAATTTGACATTTATGTCAAATTTCCGGTAAAGGTTTACAGACTTGTCACTACTGGCGCTCGCGAATTTGTAAATATCCCCTCTACGTACGAGCTCACAGCGTATACAGAGTATGGCATTAGTAAAATAAGAAAATAAGAAAATCTACGGTTTCGTTTTGATTAAAATCTGTCTTCCTCCATCTCCCGATAGTACTATTTCTAGGTCTACCTGTTTTCAAGGAGGCTTCTGAGGAAGACAGATTTTTACCATCACGGCCGTAGATTCTCGATATAAATTAAAACAATTTATATCGCAGTATGGATAGAACGCCCTCTAACGGGGAATAAGCGAAATGAATTTCGACTCGATTCGTGTGTTATTTGTGTAGAGAAATTGTCAACTGACAAATACAGTGTAGCACAGAAGCATAGAAAATTAATATATCTGTGAATAGATTAGCTGTCTTTTGAAGATAAAGATAGAATATTTAGTTTAAAAAAGGAAAGTGACATGGCCCAACTATTTTTTAAAGAAAAAATAGTAAAACGGAACATAAAGTTAAGAAATTATAAAATCCAATATAAATTGTTCATTAGCTTCTAGTAAAAATATCCACAACCCCTATCTCGAAAACAATTACAGTAAAGGAACAACCTGTCATTATTTTTTAATGCAGAATTACCCCTTAAAGTTTACACTTGTCTACTAACACCCTGTATTTTAAAAAATGAACCAAACCTGAACACGAATTTGGTTTTACCCCGTACACCTAATTCATTTTAGAATTAATGATTGTACATTAAGGGCGCCTTCCAATGCCCATGAAAAATGTAAAAAGCTTGAGGACAGATAAATGATGGTTGGAATTTGGGGCAGCGGAAGCATTTTTATTGAAACTTTTGTTAAGTTCCGGCAAATATTTTATAAAGTGGTATATTTCGGAAGCCTCGTTGGTTTTAACTTTATCAAATCGTCCATACTTGCAAAAGTAGACCAGGTTTGTGAAGTTATCGGGTATAACTAAGTTAGCGGTTTTGAAAAGTTTTAGATGGAATATAAAAATCTAAATTATTCAATAAAACGTCAACATAAGGTTCTATTTTTAGTGTTCTCGTCTGTCAAATTTACAAACATAGACATAACACAGAAAACTTAAATAATGACAAAGGAGGAACAAATATCAACATTTTTTGTATTTTAATAAAGCTATTTCCTTATCTTAAAAAAATTTACTATTTTTATTGAGAAAGAGCAACAATTTTACATTAATAATAAGTTTATTCTGGCGTTTCTATTCCACTTTTGGGAGAAGCATACTTTTGAAATGAGTAAAATATTTATTTCCTAGTTGAGCGCTTTCAAAGCCATCTTCAGAGCTATGCTACAATAAAAAGGTCTCTAATGAATAATTGAACTTCGAGACCTTTTTATTGTGGTATAGCTCTGAAAATGGATTTATAGGAATTAAATCTCTTACATACTTTAAAAGTACGCTTCTCACTGTCTTTCAGTAGTGTAAAGGATTTAAATTAGCATCCAGAAAATAAGAATATTTTTAGTCCATTAATAAATAATATATCGGTTTAATTTTTAGAGTCTTAAAGTAAATATTACAATCATTCAATGTTTTGATTCTGCTAAGTAGGTGGTATTGATTTATGTAAACTAGGCCACGCGTAGTAAAAACTACAAGTGAACAAAATAATGTTATTAATAATTCACGGTCGCATTAGACAAATATGAAATCATAAACAAATACACATTAGATATACGTAGAAAAGGTATGAGAGAGATTATTCAGAAACAGACTTTGCTAAAGTTCAGACCAACAACCATCCAAAACCAACTAGTTACTGTTATTACGTAGTGAGTTAATAAATCTATATACGTACTTAGTGTGTCTAAGTTAATCAACCCCATTACCGGGAGTTGCAACCCTGCAACTACCATAGTAGCCATAAGTGTGTATAAAAACCATTTCAGTATTTACATTTTTAATTTTATCTGACTCATTCATATTGACAATTCAGACATAATATATTCTACCACCGGGTCTCGGTGAATTCGTAACTATTTTAATCCCCGATCCTAATTACAGGCCAACTCGTAACTCTGGCGCGCAGGTAATTCTTCGATAACCCACTAACTACCGGTGAATTAGTAACTTTCTTTTTTAAGTAATGTTGATAATTTAATACCGATATTCCAGGTATGTACCTGTAAAAATTACTCTCTTTGAAGGTGGTGTAAAAGCTATTCTTCATTTATGTATTTTCTCTTGAAAGAGTTACTAGAGAAAATCCAAATAAATTTTGTGAAAATGACTGAAACTCTTGTAACAGATAACAGATTTCGTAATGAGTGCACGTGGGTGTAAGTTATTGGTGGTAAATAATTTTAAATTTCAATTAAAGAAAGTGGAAAACATTTATGGTACTGTTCTGCATCTGGTTGCAAGGCAACCTGTTATACCGACGGAATCATACGGCCTGCTATCATACGGCCCCTATTCTCATTTAAAAAAATCATCGATTGCGTCATCACGCCCAGATGGATGACGTCACTAGTATGTATGTATACCAAAAAATTAGAATTTAAAAATAAAAATCGACCTATTTCGGGATTTATCTCCAGAGACACCCATTCTCGAGAAAATGAATTTATTCCAACTCAAACGTCGTCACTGTATTTGTTTATAAGCCAAACAATTGTTTACAACTTTAAAACAGTGCTGAGGCCGCTTAGATAATCCGATTTTAATTCTGTAAAGTGTATTAGATAGGTAGAGAGCCTCTTTATATGCGAAAAAATTAGCAAACTTCTAAATGGTCTACTTTCTGTTCAGAAAGGTTCTAAAAAATTTGAACTTCTTTAAAAAAATTTAGATTGCAAAATTATTATGCAAAATCTATCAGGTCGATTTTAATAAAATTTGGTGGACGATTTAAGTATGTTATAAGGATTTTCTATGCAAATTACGAAGGTCCTAAGTGCAAATGAAGTTGTTAAAAAACACTTAATAAAAAGAGGCTTATTTTGCCCCCTTATTTTGTATTTATTGCTATTTTGCAGAAAGGGTAATAATTTAAGACATTTTTAACTAGTGGTATATCATAAAAAATTCAATTATCTTTATTTTAATTCCGTACGACTTTGCTCCAAAATGGATCGTTTTAAAGTTATAAGTAAAGAATGTAGAAAAAAATTAATGTTTTTCGAAATTTTTAAATATTTTAATTTTCTTATTAATGTTCCGGGCATATTTGAGAAGGACAGAACGTAGTCTAGGCGCCAAATAGAGGTCACCGTGTCATTTTCAATTCTGATGGACAAATTCAACGGTTTCTTATGGATTTTGGGCTGCTGATTAAGAATTTCGAGGGGGGATTTCGATCCGAGTGGTCAAAAAATTGTTATAAACAATTTAATTGTTTATAAATTGTTTATAAGGCTCTGGCTCATAAACTAAAAGAGATAAAAAAAATGTTTCAAATAAAATTTGTTCCCTAATAAAAAACGAGGAAACAACCGTTTACTAAACTTAAATCCGACAATTAGAACTCAAGATATTGTAAAATTAGTGCACAATGCAAATTGCAAATTGCAAAATAAGTATTTTTCGAAGCTTTACCCATTGTAACTCGGCTTCTACGCATGCAAATGAGCCTTAGAAGGTGTCATTTTAAAGCTTAATTAAGAGGTTCCCAAACAAAGTTTGTTAAATTATTTGATCTTCATTTGTTTTAAAGTTATACCCGTTTGAAGTTATAATTTTCTTAAAAAAATTGTACATTAATTTGTTTATAAAGATTTCAAGCAAACTTGAGCTATAAACATTTATACTTTTATTAACAATAATCATAAAACAACTCAAAAGGAACAATTTGAGCTTACGAAAATGTTCGTAAGTTTATTTTTGGCTAAGATGTCGATATTTTAATGGCGCGCTATGAGGCGCAAGATTGGCTCACAGTCAAGTAAGTATGTATTCTTAGACGCTTTATTAATCGTAACTCGGCTTCTACGCATGAAAATGAGCCAATATGTGATATCCATATAAAAATGGATCGAGTTCTTTTGCAGCATCATCATTGCATATAAAACGAGCATTTATGATGTGGCGGCATACACACAATTGACGGGCCTTGGTGATGCTGCAAAAGAACTAGATTCACTTTATATGGATATTATATAGATAATTAGACTCTGAAGCCTCAAAAAGTTTTAGTTTTACTGCCTACAAGAACAGACTTGTACCACCATGTAACTGTTAAAATTTCGCTAAGAACTTATGCAGATGTAAAAAAAGCTGATATTTCCTGTATATCTCTATGAAGATTTGCAGATGCATGAAAAAAATGTTTGTAAAAATAGTATTAATAAATAATATCAACTTACTTTTTCGTTATACTTCTGAAATATTAGTTTTTAATGTTTTTTTTTTCTCATTAATGCAAAAAATAGTAGACCATGTAAATAGAATGAAAGGTGATACGAGGTACAGTATGATGATTTAATTATAAGAATTATATGATAAAATTTTATTAGGATCTTCAAAAATGAAAAATGAAGATAACGTATGTATACATAGAAATTATAATTTGCATCGAGAAGTTAGCGCGTGAACCTTTACGCGGTAAGCCGATCTTGCGCCTCATAGCGCGCGCCATTAAAATATCGACATCTTGGCCAAAAATAAACTTATGAACATTTTCGTAACCTCAAATTGTTCCTTTTGAGTTTTTCTATCATTATTGTTCATTAAAGTATAAATGTTTATAGCTCAAATTTGCTTGAAACCCTTATAAACAAATGAATGTACAATATTTTTAAGAAAATTGTAACTTCAAACGGGTATAACTTTAAATCAAATGAAGATCAAGTAATTTAACAAACTTTGTTTGGAAGCCTGTTAATTAAGCTTTAAAGCGACACCTTCTAAGACTTATTTGCTTCCGTAGAAGCCGAGTTACGATCGATAAAGCTTCGAAAAATACTTATTTTGCAATTTTCAATTTGCATTGTGCACTAATTTTACAATATCTTGAGTTATAATTGTTAGATTTAAGTTTAGTAAACGGTTTTTCTTCGTTTTTTATTAAGGAACAAATTTTATTTGAAACATTTTTTTATCTCTTTTAGTTTATGAGCCAGAGCCTTATACATAATTTATAAACAATTAAATTGTTTATAACAATTTTTTGACCACTTGGATCGAAATCCCCCCTCGAAATTCGTAATCAGCAGCCAAAAATCCATAAGAAACCGTTGAGTTTGTCCATCAGAATTGAATATGACACGGTGACCCCTCTGGCGCCTAGACTAAGGAGCATAAGTCAGTTATTATTATTGAAGTTGTCACCTAACTTTATCTGCAAAAATCCGAATGCCACCTCGCACATGCACAAATAGTACTTTTTTTTACAGATCCGCTCTGGTCTATACATATATTGTTTCATTCAAAAGAGATTTCAATTTATGTTATTTTTTATAGGTACATATAATACACAACATGTTTTTAAGCAAACCAAGAACCATTCGCTTACATAATAATAATATGCTATATGCCCCGTGTTGGCTTAATCCGTTACTGTTCAAATTTATTTCTTACCTTTTAACCTAACAACTACGTGGGGTATTAGAATTAAACAATAGTTTCGAATCCACCTATATAAAGTTGGAATTTGTTCAGGTAGTAGAAAAGTTACGAATTGGCCGGTGTACATTTTGATTTAAAAAAGTTTGGCATTAAGAGTTATGAGTTGGCGCGTGTCCATTCTACCTACGTCTTGAGACGACTTTATTATAATATACTTCACTCGATTATACAGTGTGTCCACGGATGGGGTGCCCAAGAGGAAAAACTTTTTTATTTTCAATTTTAGTGAAAAATGTCATTCTTGGTAAAAAGTTTTGATTATTTTAAAATTCCATAAAATGTAAAATGTATATGTAAAATTTTGTAGCCAATTTTACGTAAATTCCTATAAATTTTTGCACTAAGTTCTTAATCGTAACAATAAACTAGTGTTGCTAAGCTACAATGTAGCTTAGTAACTCTCAACTTCGATAAATAATTTGCGAATTGTCATTTTTTTCGACATAAATTTTAAATTTTTATTTAAAAAATGACAGATAAATTCATTGTTGAACGCATTGTTGAACATTGTCGAAAAAAGTGACAATTGACAAATTTATTTATCGGCGTTGACAGTTGCTAAGCTACATTGTAGCTTAGCAACACTAGATTATTGTTACGATTTCAAATTTAGTGCAAAAATTTATACGGAGTTACATAAAATTTGCTACAAAATTAAGCAGGTTCTAAAAAACTTGAATTTTATTTCATTTTATTTAGTTTTAGAATAAGCAAAACTTTCTATCAAGAATGACATTTTTCGCTAAAATCAAAAATAAAAAGGTTTTTCCTCTTGGGCACTCCATCCGTGGACAGACTGCATTATGAAATCAACTTTAACTAAGAATAGGTACCCGTCAGAAAAATTGTAGCATGTGATTTGTCTATAAAAGACAAACATGCAATGATGACAGTAATGATTCTCCTATAAGTGATTCCATTGTCATGAGGAATAAACCAGAAAAAAACCTCATTATACTATTTCGACGTTGTAAGTATTTATTATAACGTTAAGTTTAGGTACTCTCAAGATTAACACCAAACTCGGATTTTATATGTATGTTATTTTAATACATCAATGATGTATCCTCCATATGTTATTGACTTACTAAAATGGTATTTTCTTTCTATCGATTTTCTTTTTTAACATCGGTAACAAGATCCTACTGCATTCTGCCGAGGAATTTGCTACACAATTGGTTTCATATACATAACATAATTAGAGCCGGTGAATTTTTCTCTTTTAACTATCTGTTTGTTTCAGGATTATACTTGAATCTTTACATTGAATGTTATGTTCATTGTTCCATGCGTGTTTGAATATTTGAGATCTATCAATTTCTCTATTTTAATATAAGATTGATACTCATTTATTCTAAAGTTTAATAATCTTAAGGTCTTACCTAAATAAAAATATTTGCTTTCACAAGGTAGTCTAAAAATACGAATACGAAAATTTGAATGTTGTTGAAATGTTGAATTTATTTTCCCTCGTTTTAAGTTTTTTCTATAATCCTTTTACGTACGATATTTTTATTTTCCTTGACAGAAAAATTCCAATGAAGCTGAAGGGAAAATTCTATAAAACAGTCATAAGACCGGCTATGATGTACGGAACTGAATGTTGCGTAGTGAAAAAGAAAGAGGAACAACGAATGCATGTGGCGGAAATGAGAATGCTTAGATGGATGAGTGGAGTTACAAAGAAGGATAAAATTAGAAATGAGTATATTAGGGGAAGTCTTGGTGTGGCACCAATTGATGCCAAAATGAGAGAGCATAGGTTAAGATGGTTTGGTCATGTTCAACGTCGAGACGTTAATCACCCAATACGAAGAATAGCTGAAGTGCAGATTCCTGGAAGTAGAAGAGGAAGACCAAAGAAGACCTGGGGGAAGACGATAAGGAAGGGCATGTTGGTAAAGGGGATTAACATTGATTTGACCCAAGATAGAATTGTGTGGAAAAATGCAATTAGGGAAGCCGACCTCGCGTAGGGATAAAGCAAAGAGAATGATGATGATTTTTATTTTCCTTGTATAATTTCTTGTGAATGTTATAGGATGCCGTTCTAAATTGTTGTTCCATTTGATGTAGTCGTGAAAAATTCTTATTTATAAACGACAAAGGATAATTATTTTTTTAATTAAACATATGTTCACAAATAATTCTCCTCTAAGAACGAATTTTCGTTAGAAGAAAGTAATTTTGTCTCTGTTATACAGGGTGTCCCGAAAAGATTGGTCATAAATTATACCACACATTCTGGGGTCAAAAATAGTTCGATTGAACCTAACTTACCTTAGTACAAATGTGCTCATAAAAAAAGTTACAGCCCTTTGAAGTTACAAAATGAAAATCGATTTTTTTCAATATATCGAAAACTATTAGAGATTTTATATTGAAAATGAACATGGGGCATTCTTATGGCATGAACATCTTAAAAAAAAAATTATAGTGAAATTTGTCCACCCCATAAAAATTTTATGGGGGTTTTGTTCCCTTAAGCCCCCCCAAACTTTTGTGTACGTTCCAATTAATTCATTATTGTGGTACCATTAGTTAAACACAACGTTTTTAAAACTTTTTTGCCTCTTAGTATTTTTTCTATAAGCGAGTTTTTATCGAGATACGGCTTCTTTTTTAATATATTTACATACAAATTTTATGGGGGTTTTGTTCCTTTAAACCCCCCAAATGTTTGTGTACGTTCCAATTAAACTATTATTGTGGTACCATTAGTTAAACACAGTGTTTTTAAAACTTTTTTGCCTCTTAGTCTATTTTTGATAAGTAACCTTTTATCGAGATGTGGCTTCTTTTTCAAAATATACCCAAAAATGTACATTTTAAATAAATTTTCAGATTATTAACAGCTCTCTACAATCGTACTTAACCATATAAAAATATGTGGTGGATTCGACAAATATTCAAAATATCTCGATAAACACTAGTTTATCGAAAAAGTACTAAGAGGCAGAAAAGTTTTAAAAATATTGTGTTTATCTAACAGTGCAACAATAATAACTTAATTGGAACGCACACAAAAGTTTGGGGGGGTTTAAGGGAACAAAACCCCCATAAAATTTTTATGGGGTGCATAAATTTCACTTTAATTTTTTTTAAGATGTTGCTACTATAAGAATGCCACCTGTCCATTTTCAATAAAAAATCTCTAGGAGTTTTCGATATATGAAAAAAAATCGATTGTCAGTTTGTAATTTCAAAGGGCTGTAACTTTTTTTGTGTACACTATTGTATATAGGTAAGTGAGGTTCAATCAACTTATTTTTGACCCCAGAATCTCTGGTATAATTTATGACCAATCTTTTCGGGACACCCTGTATAAAGATTTCTTGATCCCTTTTTAATATGGATGTTACGATTTATTTCTAATTTAGATATGTGTTGGATTTATGTACACCTGATTCTCATATCCAGTATACTCCTTTGATATTAAAACGTCCCCAATCCACTTTTCCAACAAGATAACGAGCGACCGTTTACAGTAAGAATTACGTCAGCCCATTTAGAAAACAATCAAGTCGATTTTTTGTCTCGGCCCACTAAATCTCCTGTGAACACGCCTGGGATATTATGGGATGACACTTCGGCATGAGGAACAAATAGCCTGAGATAAAGTACCTCAAAAAGTGTTTTGAGAATATAATATATTATAATATAATATAATTTTAATTTTCAAAAAGAAATATTACTTTGTGAATGGGCCTTAGGTAGATAAAATCAATCAACAGAGAGATTTCTTCGGTAATATGCTATTTGGAGATTAAGCTATGTTTTATAAAAACGCTTCAGTTAATAGGCAGAAATTTCATTAGCATGCCACAACTAATCCATACCACATACACTCGGGTGCAACTGCAAAAAAATCGATCCACTGAAAATTTTGTCATTTTTGATGTCTCGAATTTCCTAAACCTGTTGTCGGATTTAAATGATTTTTTTACCATGTTATAGCCTAATTCATTATCAATATCTCTGTAATAATATGTTGCTGGACAGGTAAACTGTCATTGTATACCGGGCAGTGCCGGTTTATTCACTGGGCGCTTGGGGCGGGCGCCCAGGGGCCCGAGCCCCAGAGGGGCCCGTTCCTTTTAATTATAAAAAAATAAAGTCGCTAAATAATTTACATATTCTCCGAAAAAAAATCTCATACGCAGATACGCCAATTGCAAACGCCTTTGTTCTATTGTTACATTTTTTCACGCCTATACACAGTGCCGTAGCCTAGCCCCACAGGGTCCCCGTGTCAGTGTTTGAGGGGGGTCCCTTTTCCAAAAACTACAGAAAGTTGTCAGATTTCGCCATATCATTCATTAAAAATTACCCAGGTAGTGGGTAAAAACTGTGTAGGTTATTAATCAATGGCCATGTCTCGAATTACATTACAACCTCGTTTAACCGGACTAACTGGGACCGGAAGCGATCCGGTAAATCGAAAATCCGGATAATCCGGAAATATAATAAGGTTAATAAAACTACATGTGAGATGATAACTTACTATATTTACACCCTATATGATTTACGCGAGCATTAGTTTTTATTTACAAAAAAGTCATTGATCTTCCTTTGTTTTAATTTTGTATGAAGTTTCAATGCATGCAATGACGATAATGCGGTATAATGCGGTACATACAATTATCAAAATTATTTTTTTAATTTTTTCATTCCGGATTGATCCGGATAATCCGGACATCCGGATGAACGAGGTCCGGATTAACGAGGTTGTACTGTATATCCAAAATAATCGTACAAACGAAGTTTTTTTAGTTTCTAATAATTTCATTTTGAATTGTGGAGCTTAAATAATAATTTATCTCACTTTTCGGCTTTGAAATAAGTTCTTTTGAAATAGGAACAAAATAAGTCCTTTTAAAATAGAAAAGGCAGGTTTACATGTAACCAGTAACTGGCGCCAGTCGCACTGGAACGACAGTGCTGGCATGGTAGTGGCATCATGTAAACGCTTTTTTGCTCCAGTCCAGCGCTGTCTCGAATAAAAAGCTGGTCTATTTTTCATGCCAGTGGCCCTCGTCCGCGTCCCCTTTAACCCCGTGCCAGTGGTTGTAGACACGTGTAAACACAGCTTTCCAGTCGCTGGCGCTGTCGTACCTGTGGTCTCAGTGGCAGTATTAGGATTTTTGAAAAGAGTGCCAGTGAGATTGGCGCCAGTTACTGGATACGTGTAAACGAACCTATCCAGCGCTGTCTTAGTCAAGCACTCGCATTCCAGTGAGACTGGCGCCAGTTACTGGATACGTGTAACAGGCCCGTGCGCAGAATTCGTTTATGGGGGGGGGGTTTTGACATATGTGTATCATGTTAGGTTATGAAGTTAATAAAAAATAATAAGAAACTTTTCTTATAAATGAAGACATTTTATTGTGTCTTGGTCTTGACTTGATATTCAGTTATTATATAATAAATTAACTCTGCGAGGTGTAGAAAAAAACTTCTCCAAAACTCTTTGCTGATCGACCTCGACATCGCGATGTATATTGAGCGAAGCTAATCCGTTCAGCCGATCTTCAGACATTGTTGACCTGAGGTAAGTCTTGAGGCGACGCAATGTTGAAAAGGAGCGTTCATTCGTTGCTGTCGTTACAGGCAGAACTGCCAAAATGCGAAGCATTTGATGTACATTTGGAAACGCATCTCCATTGCACATATCGAGTGCTTCAAGCGAATTTTTAACGTTCTTTCCGGCGATGCGTTGACGCCAAAGTTTGACTTCGTCTACCCAGATGTCACGGGAATCATCCCGCAAAATTGAAGAGTATGGTTCAAACAGTTGAGCGCAGGATTCTTCATTGAAATTCTTCATTTTGTTGGGGAAGAGGCAAGCAAAGTTTGATAAAATTTTGCGGTGATTCAAAAATCGATCTTGTATATGGGTCAGAAACAAATCAATGTATGGGATGTAAATCGTTATGCGAAAATAATCTTGAACTGAATCAGTTTGTACGTTGGAGCGTTGAGTCTGTTTTGACGCGAGCCTTGGTTTCCGCAGTTCGATGTCGTATTTTGCGCTGATTTCGCTCACGGTTTTGAAAATTCCTCTGAAGTCCTTTTCGGAGTTTTCTCTTCTTTCAAGCAGGACTTGTTTCGCAGCATCAGCCAGTTCGATAGCCTCGCCAAGATCCTGGTTTTCGGACTGAAGTACTCGACTGAGAGACAAAGTCAAAGAATGTACTGAGCTCAAAATATGCATGGAGATCTGGAAATTAAATTCAAAGAATGAAGAATATACAAACATCTTATAATAGAGAGCTGGTAACGTGCTAGTGTGAGTCTTGAATTTTACCTGGAAATTTGCAGTTTTTATTGCTGAAAGAAGTTGGAAAGCTCCAGATGAAGTCGTCGGATCCTTCCAGGTGGTCGAAATCACATCAGGAGCGCGAATTACTGCTGGTTGTAAGTGCAGATAAGTTGCGACAGACTCGTGTTGCTCTACCCATCTGGTTTTGCAAAATTTTTTCAATTTCTTCAACCGACTTTCACGTAGCGTCTCATCTTCATTGATCGCATCTTGAAGAGCATTTTGGCGTTTCGGATAGATGAAGAAAGTATGAATGCTTTCGAGGGTTCCCAAACAATTTCTGATGCTGTTATATTGCATGCAGAGCTGACTGCCAAATTAAAGACGTTCCAAAAATCCAACGTTCATGGATTATATTCGTTTGTATGTTATTTCGTTCGGTGTAAATAAAATTTATGTATTATCTACCTATTATTGGTTTTTATTTTAACATTTTAACCTGAAAATGGTAGTGATAATCGGAGGATCTTGAAAGTTTTTCTGTCGAAACAATGCATTTTTTGAGACAAAATATTTCACAAAAATTAACATTAATTTTATAAAAGTCAGACTGTCGGTCTGTAATTAATTTACATATTATATTTTTATTAACTAAATTTAAACATCAGTTAGCCCACAAACGATGCTTTGCGTTTCCACTCCTTCTTACAGGTCTCCATAATCGATACTATCGATGGTTGCATTCACAATGACACTGATAATAGGAGGTAAAAAAGGCGGGAAAATTCAAAAAAAACGTGCACAAGATCGAGAAAGTTGAGAATGTCGAAACAAAAATTGACAACAAAATATTTATTATCAAGTCGGTTTGACTTTCGTAGAATAAGGACTATTGCTAGTGGAAAATTATGTGGAAAAATTCTCGATGGGGGGGGGGTTAGAACCCCCAAAACCCCCCCTGCGCACGGGCCTGACGTGTAAACATTACTTTAAACGAAATACAAAAATAGATGTCGATTCTCGAAAATGTCAATACCCAAACAATAGGTACACACTCTTTCAAGCATTCAAAAGTAAAAAGTAAAGCGATTACAAAAATTGCAATTTGGCATTATACAGTGGCCTCTAAGGCTAGCACCCCACTTGCGATTTGTAGTCGCAGCAACAAAAAAATCGCTGTCGCAGAAAATCTAGAGTCTAGAAAATTAGTCGCTGTTTCAGAATCGCGAATTGAATGCTACAAGGATGTAACATCAGCTTTTAGATGTTTTTTTTTAATCTGGAGATAGTCAAAACGTCAATTAATACTTTTATGCGAGAAACATGAAAAAGATGTTGATGAAACCAAAGAGAACTTGCATAATGAAATTACACATTTTGTAACGTTATGCCAAAATTTGAATAAACATCATACAATTTATGAAAAATTTTATTATTCCAGGATGTAAAAGCAACTTTTCCCAATATTTAAACTTTACTGCAAATTTATTTGACGATAACAATTTCTAATGCGTCAGGCGAGCGGTCTTTTTCGGCTTTAAAAAGAATAAAAACATATTTAAGGTGAAATTTGGGTCAACAAAACCTTGACGCATCATGACTATTGTATATAGAGAATGAAGAATTGGAGAAACTGAATTGTGATAATATTATATGGCAGTTTGCGAATGCCAAATCAAGAAAAAAAGTGATCTAATTTTTGTCTTTATGTATTTTTCAGAATATGTTTTTTTGCTTGTCATGTGTTGTTTTGTGGAACTTTCTGTGTTTTATTTATGTTTTTAAATGTATTTTTTGGATTATTTATTATATTTGCTATTCTTCTTGCTTGTTAAAAAAAATATTTTATGGATTTTACAAGAAACCTTTATAGTTAATGCATGTATTTTTTTGTTAAAAAACTGACAACGAATAGCAATGAAGGGGGCCCCTAAACCTCCAGCGCCCAGGGCCCGAAGTTAGGTTAAACCGGCACTACCGGGTGTACGAATCAAACTGTGTTTCTTTCTCAAAGTTCGCATCACCTTGTGGACTATTCTAGAGTTTATAAAATACTTAAATTACAAACCAACTATAGCCTCAGGTTTTCTTAACATTCTGTTTTTAGATTCATTCGCTTATGTTGGTTAATAAAAAAGTTAGGTACTTTAACAACTGGCCATGTTCATCATCAGTACAGGGTGTTTCTAAATAAGTGCGGCAAACTTTAAGGGGTAATTTTACACATGAAAATAATGTCAGTTTGCTTTATAATTATATGTTCGCAAACGCTTCGTTTCCGAGATACGGGATGTTAAAATTTTTGTAGAAACTGACGATTTATTTATTGCTTTAAAACCAGTTGAGATATGGAAATCAAATTTGATGGGTTTTAAGGCGTAGTTATTGCACATTTTTTGACATACAATTAAGAATTTAATATTCACCATTAGCGAGCAAACGGGTGTTATGACCGATCGTATTACCCGTATGCACGCCAATGATGAATATAAAATTCTTAATTTTATGTCAAACAAATGTGCAATAACTACGTCTTAAAACCAACCAAATTTTGATTTGCATATCTTAACTGGTATTAAAGCAATAAATAAATTTTGTCAGATTGTAAAAAATAATTGAAAATCCCGTACCTCGGAAACGAAGCGTTTGCGGGCATATGATTATAAAGCAAACTGTCATTATTTTCTCATGTAAAATTACCCCTTAAAGTTTGTCGCACTTATTTAGAAACACCCTGTACTGATGACGAACATGCCAAGTTGTTAAAGTACCTTACTTTTTACGAGATTATCCAACAAAAGCGAATGAATCTAAAAACAGAATGTTAAGAAAACTTGAGGCTATAGTTAAGTTTGACTTTCAAAATTTTATAATTGCTAGGATAGTCCACAGGGTGATGCGAACTTTGAGAAAAAGACACAGTTTGATTCGTACACCCGGTATATAATGGCAGTTTACCTGTCTAACAACAATATTATTACAGCGATATTGTTAATGAATAAGGCTATAACATGGTAAAAAAATCACTTAAATCGGACAACAGTGGCGGAAAAAAGTGGTTTTTCCATGGCGGTACTCCTGTTTACCATAATGCATTGAATCAAGATGAACTTGACGATCGGTTTTCTGATAGATGGATTGAAAGAAATAGACCGGTGGCGTGGCAAACCAGATCACCAGAATTTAATAAAATGGACTTATATACAGGACGTTATACCCCAAAACAAAAATTTATACCTCTAAGAACAAGGGATGAGATAAAAAATAGTGTAATTCAAAGTGTTAATGTACAAATGGTTCGTAGTGTAAGTGACTCATTCAATGACCGCTTTTAGGAATACATAAGTTATCAGGGCCTTGATTTTTGACCTTCGCTTCGTTATCAAACGTATTCGCTTCGTATAGGGCTTTTCATTCACAGTCATTTGTTTCGAGCTTCTGTCATGTGTCACATAATATTAATATATCTACGTCATACGTTATTGGCACATACCAATGATACAAGCCAAAAACGTATGACGTAGATATATTAATATTATGTGACACATGACAGAAGCTCGAAACAAATGACAATCGATGAAAAGTCCTATACTAAACATATACGAAACGAATACGTTCGATAACGAAGCGAAGGGTTAAAAATCAAGGCCCGGGTCGTTTTGAAAACCTTATGTATAAACTAATAATTAAAAGCCGACAACTTATTCTTATTCGAATTAAGGGGCTATCCTAGTGGAAAAGTACGAAATTAATATGCTTCTTTTGGGAATTTCTAAAATAAAAAGTACGGTACCCATTGTTTTCAAAATTTGCATGAGCATTTATTATAAAAAGAAGTACAGGTGAAACAACCTTCATAATAATATATTGAAAATTAAACGATATATGCGCCATCAACTGGCACCGTGAAAATAAAAACATAGCTCCACTGCTGCAGTGATTGGGACTAATAGAGATCTTGAAACAAAAAATTTCAAAGTGATTATTGAAACATATATTATTTTAAACTTCATTTATAAATTATTTTCTGTACCATCAACTAGGATTTTGGAAAATATTACAATTTGGAAGAATGACGAATGGTTGAATTTTTTTTTAAATTAGCTAAAACATTTTCAGTTGCAAAAACCGCCAAATTGACATTTTTTATCCGATCAAAAAACTCCTACTTGATGGTATATAAAATAAGTTATATTTTAATAATAACTTTTCAGATTTTATGTTCCAGGATCTCTATTAGTGCCAATCACTGCAGCAGTGGAGCTATGTTTTTATTTTCACGGTGCCAGTAGATAATGCATAAATCGTTTAATTTTAAATATTTTTTTATGAAAATTGTTTTACGTATACACCGTTTTATAATAAATGCTTATTTAAATTTTTAAAACAATTGGTATAACACTTTTATTTTAGAAATTCCCAAAAATGTACGTGAATTTCGTAATTTTACACTAGGATAGCCCCTTAAGGTTTATTTCAGACTGACTAATATTCGTTCTTTACCGAAAACGATGATTTGTCTCCAACAAAGGATAATTTTTCATACTTTTAACAAAAACAAAACTGATAAATTGTCTTTTAAGCAGGGCCGTAAGTACGATGTTGGGGGGCCCTGGGGCAAACCTGATCTGGGGGCCTCCTACCGAGGGTTCTGGTGGTTTACCCCCCAGCAGAAGGGGGGCCGGAAAAATGTGTGTGATATTTAACACCTTGAAAATGCATTTTAATGCATTCCATGAATGAAGTTTCTTGTAATACATATTGCTAAATTAGTTTATAAATATAGTATGTATGGAATGGGCGATTAAGTACTCCCCTGATGAGGCATCCCTTCCTGGTTGTATCCTGGACATCTTTATATCTTTACGAAAGGTCTAGCTCCAGATCCAGGTCAAGATCCAGCTTAGCCCGGTCCCCCTTTTCCAATGGCATTTAGGTTTTATTACGCCAAAATAAATAATTTCCTAAGTAATAATTTAAATTTTTATGTTAAGGTCTCGGGGGCCCCAGCTTAGCTTAGGCCTCAGGGGGCCCTGTTCTGTTCCATTTGCATTTTAGTCGAAAAGACTACTTTCCCCATTGAAAAATTAAAACTTTATTGGCTTTTAAAATATATATTATTTTCCTCATTAAAACCTATGTACGGCCAACCAAAGGGGGCCATCGCGGGGCCCCCCTTGGTCGGGTGACCCGGGGCACTGCCCCGGCTGCCCCAATGGTAGTTACGCCCCTGATTTTAAGGTATATACAGGTCCGTCGCGAGTACTCTACTCTGTTACATAATAATACGTAATTATATTTTAATATTTTATTAAAAGTTGCTTTTAATTGTTTTAAAAATGTTTTATCCAATTAAATAAACCTTTATATTTTTGTGATGGGAAAGTTAAAAAGATTTCAAATACAATATAAGGTGTTATATTTAAAAAAACATAAGTTTGGTCTGCTAAAAACTAATTTTGAAATGAGAAGCTCAAAGTTATCTACAATTTTTGTTACTAACTTTTATTGCTATCTATTACTATAGCGGATCTTTACTGAGCTTTATCACACTAATCAATCACCCTGTATGTTTATACAACAAACTGAGTATTGTTACGTTTTTATATCTACTCCTATACAAGTTCTGATGTGAAAAATAAAAATAAAAAATCTCTTAGATAAGTTTATATTTCGACTTAAAAACTTATCTTTGTCCTAGTTCTTCTCCATTTAATATTTATTTTCAGTTCGTTCACTTCACACAACATGTAACATCATTTTAAATTCTTTCAACAAAATTTGCTCATGCCGAAGGGAAACTTGGAAAAACTAGATGATAAAAGTTCTCGTAGAATATTTCCAACGTAGTTTCTACGACTTTTATACAGTTAACAATTTTTCAAGTTTTCTAAGCGGTGTTCTCTTTCACTTGAAGCTCTTTATAGTGTTTTTTGGGCTTCTTATATTACAGAATTTGTATACATATACATATGAATTAGAAAACGTTTTAAATTTTAATCCTTTAAAAATTTTTTGAATTACTTTACCAACTCATTAGAAACTATATGCACTGGCGTATTAGGTATTATATTATCAAAGTGGATTATAATTTCAAGATAAATCAATTCAATGTATTTTCTTTTTATAAGCATTATTAAAAATAGTGTATCTACTGTTTTATAAACGTGATAAACAATGTGTTATCTGGCAACGATAGTAACCTTGTCGATTCAGCAAAGTATTCAAAGGCACGACCTGACATTGAATTAAACATAATATTAAAGCAGGCCGGAGAAATTAGAAATGCTATTGTCATAATTATTCTAAGATAAACAACGTAAGTCAATTTACTTCATAATTGTCCTTGGAAACCTTCTCAACGAGCCATGCCCAATTATTAGATCCAGTTAGAAGACTTAAATTAATATACAGAGATACGATATGCCATTTATATACTATAGCATGTATACTTAGATTTCAAGAGTCTTTGACTTGTTACTATAAGCGGAGAATACAGTAAGCGAATGAAATTAGAGATTAATACAAAAAGACCAAATTAATGACAATCTCCAGAAACTTGGATGCACTTGAAAACTCCACCATAATACTGACCCCATTGAAAAGTCCAAATTTAAATACCTGGGAACGTGGCTTTTGAAGACTAGGCATCGGACAGGGAAGTAAAATGTCGCATTGAGCAAACTCGTCAAGCTTTTCTTAAATTCAGGAAGGTACTGACCGGTTCAGAGTTCGATCTTAAACTGAGGCTAAGCTAAGGTTTACTAAGTGCTACGTATGGTCAGTGCTGATATATGGCGTAGAGGTCTGGACACTAAAACGAGGGATATTGTCACGGTCCCAGGCCGGCCCTGTCAACGCCAGAACTTTCTGGCGCCGAAGTGTCTGAAACCCTGTTCGTCGGCGAGACAGCTGTTTACGAACGTATCGGCATATCTAGAAGGTCACCTAATACACCTTTCTTTTGTTGCTTTGTAAATAATACACATCTTTCGATTTTTTCTGGAAATCAGTAGATTAATTTTTATAACTATATAAAGAGACATTTTTGAAATTAGAGTTAGTTATAAATTTGTAGTCGTCGGTCGAGTAACATTTTTCGATGTTCGGACGCGAAATAAATGTAAATGTAAATGGTACATATTAGACATTTAGATAAATTGTTGTTTTAGTGTAATCTTTAATAAAGCCGTGGTTATTTTGTAACGAATAGAAATAATGTAGTATTTTAATGTTAAGTTTGTAAATTAGTGTTATTAAAGGATATAAATTCAGTGTTCTTTATTTCTTTAAGTGTAAGTTATTAAAAATAAATAAAGTCAATTAAATTAAACTTAGTGCCTAAAAACATAAACAATAAAATAGTAGAGTCAATCGCGTAACAAAATGGTGCAGATGTGGGATACTTGAAATACATAAATTTAACGTAAATTTTCGGTTTAAATAGAGTGTGGAACTTTTAAAAATAAATAAAATATAAATCGTAATAAATAAAGTGTGTGACAATGTCTTCACAACATAAGAAAATCACTGAATTGATCGTTAAGGAGCTCCGCAACCAGTTAGAAGAGAGAGACATGGACACTACTGGGAAAAAGGCTGATCTAGTCGAACGTCTAAAGAACGCTCTTCAAGAAGAGGGTAAAGATCCAGAAACCTATTTGTTTGAAGACAAGCATGCTGCTGTGATCTCGTCGATTTCGAAAGTATCGACAGACATTACATCGCTAGAGAACAAAGTTTCGATAGACATTACATCGTTAGAGAGCAAAGTTTCTAGTGAAATCTCCCAAGTTTCCTCCGATGTTTCTAAAGTTTCGACAGACATTACATCGTTAGAGAAAAAGGTTTCTAGTGAAATTTCCCAAGTTTCCTCGGATGTTTTGAAGGTTTCGACAGACATTGCATCATTAGAGAAGAAAGTTTCGGGTGATATTTCATCCCTTGACAGCAAAATGACTAACGAGATCTCTAAAGTCACTTCGGATTTTGACGACAAGATATCGTCCATAAAATCTACCTTTGAAGAAAAGATCAAGGAAATAGAAAAGAAACTGGAGGAAACGGAAAAAGTGGACAAAGTGGTGGAACCCATCTTAACAGATATTAAAGATGATGAAACCAAATACAAGTTGGAGCCACGGTCGATAGTTGAAGGGAGTGTAGGTCATGCCCGTGTTAAGGTGCCAAATTTCGACGGAAAGTCATCATGGAACAACTACATGAAACAGTTCGAATCGGCGGCCAGAGCGAACGGATGGTCCGAAAAAGAAAAAGCTGTAAACCTCACTATTGCTCTTCGAGGCGACGCTTTGGATGTCCTCCAGACCATAGCCGTAGAGGAGACAGATGACTTCGAGCAGCTTAAAAAGAGACTGAATATGCGATATGGGCACGAACATTTAGAGCATGTCTATCAGTCGCAGTTTAAAAATCGAAGACAAAAGAAAGATGAAGCTCTTCAAGAATACGAGGTCGATATTGCCAGGTTGGTACGATATGCATATCCAACAGCTCCCGAAGACATGATGGAAAAGTTGGCTGTTCAAACATTTATTGATGGCCTTCGTGATCATGAAATGCAAAGAACACTGCGATTAGCTCGTCACAAGACGCTGGTCGATGTCTTGTCTGCCGCCCTCGAATACGAATCAGCTACCCAGGCCTCTGGTGGGTACAGTAAAGTGAGGACTGTGAAAGAGGAACAGGATGAGGACAAACTTGACCAGCTTGTTAATATGGTGAAAGACATTGCATCCAAGAAAACGAAGACCATAAGGTGCTGGAACTGTGGGGAAATGGGACACGTACGGAGTTCATGTAAGTACCCTAGGTACAATAACAATCAAGAGACTCACCAGCAGGAAAACTAGAACGGGTCGGCCTTAGGGGGGCAGCTTCGACCCGCAACTTTTCCAAAGACCCTCTCATACTAATAGCTTCTTTGAAATGTCGTGAGGATAGTGTATATGTGGATGGAGAAATAAACGGTAAAAAGTATACATTGTTGGTGGATACCGGAGCGACCAGGACCATTATACGACCGTCAGTTATAAACAGCCGTAAGAAACTCTTACCAACGAGGTTGCGACTGCGGACTGCCACAGGTGAAAATGCCAACATCCACGGAGAAATCCAGATACAATTAGGGATTGGAGCAGAAAAGTTCGTCCATACTGTCATAGTTGCAGACATCGAAGAAGATGTTATATTAGGAATGGACGTAATGAATTTGCATGGATTTCAGTTGGATTTTAAGAACCGGGTAATCAAAGTTGGCAACGAGGAGGTATTTCTTCATCCACATGATGACATCACTGTGCTAGCAGCCATTAAAGAAGATACAGTTGTGCCTGCGAGGAGTGAAACGATCATCGTAGCGCGGCTAGAGGGAATTGTGGAAGAAGGAACACCTATTATGATGGAGCCATGGAACCACGACGAGGAGGTTGGCCGAGGAATCATAATTGGAAAGGAATTGGTTACTTCTGCTAAAGAAATTCCCGTGAGATTGATTAATGTCAATGACTACCCAGTGACCATCAAGAAGGAGACAAAAGTAGGAACTTGTGTACCCGTGACGTCCATAATCCGCCAGACGACAACATCAGATAATTCCAACGACAAGTTCGACCAAATGGTTGCAGTTGCAGGCCAGTCTCTAAATCAAATGAAAAAAAAAAAAATTAAGGGAATTTCTTAGGCAATATCGTGACATATTCGTACCGAAAGGAGGAAAGACAGGAAGAACGACAGTTGTCAAACATAAAATTGACACTGGTACCGCTAGGCCAATTCGTCAAACAGCTCGACGATTACCACAGGCGAAGAGAGAGGAAGCTGAAAGGATTGTTCAAGAAATGAAGAAAGACGGGGTGATAGAAACTTCTACGAGCCCATGGGTCTCTCCGGTGGTCCTGGTCAAGAAGAAAGATGGAACTACGAGGTTCTGTGTGGACTACCGTTTGTTGAACAATGTTACCAAGAAAGATAGTTATCCTCTGCCTCGGATCGACGACACGTTGGACACATTGGCTGGAAGTAAATTGTTTTCTACGTTGGACTTGAAGTCTGGATATTGGCAGGTAGAGATGGATCCAGTGGACAAAGAGAAGACGGCCTTTACGACAGGATCTGGATTATGGGAATTCAACGTTATGCCGTTTGGACTCTGTAACGCACCTGCGACATTTGAGTGGCTTATGGAAAATGTGTTGAGAGGGTTATCTTGAAAGACGTGCCTGGTGTATTTAGACGACATAATCGTTTTGGGGGAGACGTTTGAAGACCACCTGAAGAATTTAGAAGACGTTTTTAATCGACTTAAAGCTGCCCAGTTAATGTTAAACCCCAAAAAATGCCAGCTATTTCAAAGTAAAGTCAATTATCTAGGCCATATAGTCAGCAAAGAAGGAGTGGCCGTGGACAAAGGAAAAATCGATTCCATTAAGGAATGGCCGGAACCAACTGATAAACATCAAGTAAGAAGTTTCCTGGGACTATGTACTTACTACCGGAGATTCATTAAGAAGTTTGCAGATATCGCTAAGCCATTAACGCGACTTACAGAGGAAGCAAGGGATTATTGCTGGGATGGAGACTGCCAAACGGCCTTTGAAACTTTGAAGAGGCATTTAATTACAGCGCCAATATTAGGGTATCCACTGCCAGAAGGAGAGTTCATCTTAGATACGGATGCAAGCAATGTGGGAATTGGAGGAGTGCTGTCGCAGATCCAAGGAGGACAGGAACGAGTCCTTGGATATTTTAGTAAAGTGCTTTCAAAACCTGAACGAAATTATTGCGTCACGAGAAGAGAACTTCTAGCAGTAGTAAAATCAGTGGAACACTTCTATCAATACCTCTACGGAAGGAAGTTTCTAATCCGAACCGACCATGCCGCCCTTAAATGGTTAATGCAGTTTAAGAATCCAGAGGGTCAGATAGCCAGATGGATTGAACGACTTCAAGAATATGATTTCAAGATCGAGCATCGGGCCGGAGTTAGCCACAGGAACGCTGATTCTCTATCTAGAAGACCGTGTCCAGCAGAATGTTCCCATTGCAACAAAACAGAGTCAAAGGAAGCAGCAGTACTAAGAACAACAGTGGTCAATGACGAGTGGACGCCTACCAAGATCAAGGAAGAACAAGAAAAAGATCCAGTTTTACAGAAGATTCGACAATGGAAAGAAGAAAATCGTCGACCATCTTGGCAAGAAATATCAAGCCTAGGCTCAGTAGTTAAGACGTATTGGGCCCAGTGGGACTCATTTATCTTGGAAGACAGCTTGCTTAAACGAGTAATAGAAAATGATGATGGTTCGGTGAGGAGAACACAGTTGGTGATTCCAAAGAGCAGAGTAGCCGAAGTACTTCGTCAGTTACACGACAGTCCATCAGGAGGGCATTTTGGTGTAAAGAAGACCCTTCAGAGAATTCGGGAACGATTTTATTGGATGAATAGTTCCGACGATGTGAAGGACTGGTGTAAGAAATGTACTACCTGTGCTACAAGTAACGGGCCCTACCGGAAAAGAAAGGCTCCTATGAGACAGTACAATGTTGGAAGTCCGTTTGAAAGAATAGCTTTGGATATTGCCGGGCCATTTCCAGAAAGTGACAATGGATGCAAATACATGTTGGTGATAATGGATTACTTCACGAAGTGGGTGGAGATCTACGCAATTCCAGACCAGAAGGCCGCCACTATTGCAGATGTGTTAATCAAAGACTGCATCAGCCGATTTGGAGTACCTCTGGAGATCCATAGTGACCAAGGAAGGAACTTTGAGAGCGATCTATTTCAAGGAATCTGTGATAAACTAGGCATGAAGAAGACAAGGACCACGGCCTATCACCCGCAATCGGATGGAATGGTGGAGCGTATGAATAGGACAGTCGGCAAGTATTTGACAAAGATGGTGTCCAATCATCAACGAGACTGGGACCAGTACCTTCCGTTCTTCGCAATGGCCTATAGATCTGCTGTTAATGAATCAACTGGCCAAACACCAGCAAAAGTCCTATTTGGACGTGAGATGCGTCTACCCTGTGATCTAGAGTTTGGATGTCGACCTGGAGAAGATGTTGCTGGTGAGGATTACGTGAATGAATTACGAAGAAGAATGGACGATATACATGAGTTGGTCCGTTCTAATCTTCAGATCGCTAGCGACCGAATGAAGAAACGATACGATACCCAAGCTGAAAAGGGATGTTTCAAGGAGAACGACAAAGTCTGGCTTTATAATACAAAGAAGCGAACAGGCTGCTCTCCCAAGTTGCAGCAGTTCTGGGAAGGTCCGTACCTCATTGTCAAGAAAATCAATGACGTTATCTACCGAATAAGCAAGATTCCTAGGGGAAAGCCGATGATAGTCCACCATAACCGGTTGGCGCCGTACGAGGGAGACCATGACGTAGATGAAGAAGTGGAAGTCAACCAAGTTCGAGAAATACCTGACCTTACCTTTGAAGAGTTCATGGGTGCCTACGGAGGTACCGGTAAAGCAAGACATGGTGTTACCACTGAAGAAAAGCGAGATCTTCTCGCACTTCCCGATGACTATTCGCTGGCCCATACTATCCCGGCCAGTATCAAAGACGCACGAGGGTTGGCATCCGCCTTCCGAAGGAAGTTTGGTCGAGTTGCAGAACTTCAATGCCAACTGCCAGCTCCTGGCAAAGCATTGAAACTCCAAGATGCATCACGTTACCTATTCTATCTGGTAACAAAAGACACTGTCCATGACCAACCTACCTACCAAGATGTATGGGATGCATTAATTCAATTGAGAGAGCACGTGTTGGAGTCCGACGTGCAAAAGTTAGCCATGCCAAAGTTAGAATGCAGCCAATTAGACTGGAGAGTTATCCGAAATATGGTAGAAGAAATTTTCCAAGACACCGAGGTCCAGGTGTTAGTCTGTTGCAATCCGCATAGTTACCGGTGCGGAGAGAAGACCGTCCCCTGTCACTTTTATACAACTGGGAGTTGTAAAAGAGGGTCCAGTTGCAGATACCTGCATCCAGTTCCAGTCCCGACAAGGTTCCAGGAGGAACCATCTTTTGAGGAGGGGGCAATGTCACGGTCCCAGGCCGGCCCTGTCAACGCCAGAACTTTCTGGCGCCGAAGTGTCTGAAACCCTGTTCGTCGGCGAGACAGCTGTTTACGAACGTATCGGCATATCTAGAAGGTCACCTAATACACCTTTCTTTTGTTGCTTTGTAAATAATACACATCTTTCGATTTTTTCTGGAAATCAGTAGATTAATTTTTATAACTATATAAAGAGACATTTTTGAAATTAGAGTTAGTTATAAATTTGTAGTCGTCGGTCGAGTAACATTTTTCGATGTTCGGACGCGAAATAAATGTAAATGTAAATGGTACATATTAGACATTTAGATAAATTGTTGTTTTAGTGTAATCTTTAATAAAGCCGTGGTTATTTTGTAACGAATAGAAATAATGTAGTATTTTAATGTTAAGTTTGTAAATTAGTGTTATTAAAGGATATAAATTCAGTGTTCTTTATTTCTTTAAGTGTAAGTTATTAAAAATAAATAAAGTCAATTAAATTAAACTTAGTGCCTAAAAACATAAACAATAAAATAGTAGAGTCAATCGCGTAACAATATAAACAGATTCGAAGCTTTCGAAATGTGGCTTTATTGCCGCATTCGAAAGATATCATGGACGGCGAAAGTCACAAACGTAGATGTCCTGAAAAAATCAACCAAGAACGCCAACTTTTCGAAACCATCAAGAAATCGAAAACGGCGTATCTGGCTCACATCATGCGAAATGAAAAATACCAGTTTCTCCAACTTATAATCTAGGGTAAAAATGAAGGCCAAATAGGAATGGGACGCAAGAAAATGTCCTGACTCCGAAACATAAGGTAATGGACAGGGATTAACGACATACAATCTCTGATACATATTGTAATCAACAGAGAGTTAATGAAAAATGTGATCGCTAACATCCATTAGTGGAATTGCATCTGAAGAAGAAGTAGTTAACTTAGTATTATCTCGCTCATGTCTATAAGAAACTTTCTGCTTCTTCTTGAACTTCCTGTTTTTAATCTAACAATAACACACTGAAAACTTTTGTTTCAATACTTCCACAAAATTTATTATAAGTTAACCTTTAAACCCATATTTGAAATTACACTTACACTACCCTGGGGTACACTAGTACCCCAATAAAAATAAGTCAAAAAGTAATGTTTGAATGAATTTATTAAAAACAACTTTTCAACACAAATATAACTAACGAATTTTATTAACTCCGTGAACATTATTGTTTTTTAGAACATTATGGACAAACTTTAATTTGATGTTCTGCACATATGAATTTTTGCATACATTGCACCTCGTTCGGCTCTTACGGTCTCGTAATCGCACACAGAAACTGCATCTGGCTGAATTTGCATGTGTTTCTTCTTGAATTTCATTAGGTCCATTTTCCTTTTAAATTACCTTGATATCTTCTGGAAGCTATACTGGTAAAGTTGGCCCAGCCAAGTACTACAGTTACAGTAACCAACTACGTCTATGTAGCGTAGCGTATCGGGAGCAACTGAACGAAACATACACTATGCTGAGCCTAATAGGATTTTAGGAAGGTAGATAAAGGGCCGGCGCTGAATATTTAAAATTCCAAGAATCATAATAAAAATTAATTTTGCTTGGGGTACTCCAGTACCCCGAGTAGAGTTTAAAGGTTAATCTCACTATAGCTGTTTCAGCAGAGTGCCTTTCTCAGATATAGTTCTGACTGGCCAACTTGAGACAAAAAGTCCTAACTCCTCAACTTATTCAGACACAGAGACTTTATAGTGCAAACATATAGTTAAATGCATCACTTGTAAAAGGCACTCGGAGTTAAATAGCTGTAGTGACATTAAGTTATAATAAATTTTGTGAAAGTATTGAGAACAAAACTTTTCAGTGTTTTATTGTTAGATAAAATGAATTTTCATCAAGTAACAGTCGAATTTGTGTATATAAGTTTTAAGTGAACTAAAAATATATTTTTTTGCCTTATATTGATAAAGATTTTCAGTCTAGAAAACAAACAACAAGACAAACAGATGAACAACGAATGAACAACAGATAACCAACGAACAACGAAAATAAAAACGAAGGAAAAAGACACAAACCGGAGCACGACAGCTCAATTGAAGAAGACAAAGAAGAGCAACATAAAAGTAAAAAAGCTCCAGACACGAGCATAAAAAAAGTAAGTACAATACTAACGGACATGGAAGAAATTAAGATATTGCTGAGCCAAATGAGGCAAGAAATTAAAGAAGATATCCTGGAAAGCAAAACAGAAACTAAAGATGAAATCAAGGATATGAAAAACGAGCTGGAAGATATTAAGCAGAAGCTCAAGCAAAACAAAGCAGAAACAGAAAATTTAAAAAGAGAAATACAAAAAAAAAGAACAAAAATGGGAGAAAGAAAACGAAGAACCCAAAAAAGCGTCAATACTCATGGAGAATAGATAAGAGAAGATCGATAAAGAAAAAATACGCAATGAATTAATCATAACAGAAATTGAGGTAGATCTCGAAGATGAAGTTAGACTAAGAGAAAACATACAAAAAATGATGGAAACAGAGCTGCAACTGAAAATAGAAGTTAAAAGTGCGTTTAAGGTAGGATACGGGAGATGTATAATAGAAACGAAGAGCTGGGAAGGCAAACAGGAAATACTGCAAGAAAAAGGTAAACTCAAATACACAAGAGACTGTAGAGAAATATACATAGATGCAGCGCTGATGTTCAAGGAAGCAAAGATACAAAAAAATCAGTGACATAGCAAAACAAGAGAGAAGCAAAGGAGCAAAAGTAAAAATCAGATACAAGAAATTAAAAATAAATGACAAGGTGCTAAAATGGAATAGAAGAGAAAATAAACTCATAGAAATTGAAAATGTTCCAAAAAACTAGACAAAATAGAATGGATGGATGAAAAGGAAACAGACAATGCAAACGAAGAGGTATATGAGTCGCGGTATATTCAAAATAATAAGAAAAATACAAAAAAAGGAAGAGAATTAAGAAAATGCCAAAAAAAAATGAAACATGGAACGTCAGGACACTGCTAGAAGAAGGCAAAATGGAAGAACTAGTGACACAGTTGAAACAATACAAGATAGATATTGCAGGAATTCAGGAAACCAGGTGAGGGTGAGGGGGGCATGGAAAAATCGAAAAAGAAAATTATACAGTATGGTATGCTGGAGAAGAAAACAAGGACATGGAGGAACTGCTTTTTTGGTGTTAGGCGAAATGAGACATTAAGTTATGGAATTTAAACCCATAATTCAAAGATTATCATACATAAGAGTAAAGAGCAAACCGAGCAAGTTGTCCATAATAAATGTCTATGCACCCACAGAAAACAGTGATGACTTAATAGAACAACAGTTTTATGAAACACTAGAAGTAAATGCCGAAAAAATCCCGGGAGAAAACATACTAATTATTATAGGCGATTTCAACGCACAAATAGGCAAAGAAAAATGCTTTAGGGAGGTTGCAGAGGAAAACTCATTACATAGCACAACAAAAAATAATGGAGAAATACTATGTAATTTAGCAGCGGCAGTAAACATGGACATAAGTTGCACGAAATATTAACACAAAAACATACACAAGATAACATGGATGAGACCAGGCAGTCTGGAGGGGAATCAAATAGACCATGTACTTATTAAAAAGTCACACAAACAGTCGATAAATAACGTTAGATCTCACAGAGGGGCCAACATCGATTCGTAACATATGCTAGTGATTGCAAAATGTAAAATAAAAACAACAAAGAATGAAAGACGAAAAGCACAGGGAAGATGTGACGTAGATAAATTGAAAGAGAAAATAGTAAAAAGAAGATTTGTAAAAGAAGTAAATGCAGAGATGCAGTTCAAGGAGGAACAAGAAATGGAGGAACAGTGGAAAAAAATAAAACAAGGAATAAACAAAGCAGCAGAGAAAGTGGTTGGAAAAATGCAAAAACAAAGAAGAAACAATTGGTTTGACAAAGAGTGCAAACTAGCAGTGGACAAAAAGAATAAAACAAGATTGAAATAGCTAAGCACAGACAAAGAAGAGGAACGAGATCAAAAATACCAAGATCAAAGGAAAAAGACAAAGAAATTGTTTAAACCAAAGAAAAATAAAAAAAGAGACGAAATTATGAACGAGATCGAAAAAGAAAATAAAAGACATAATTCAAAACCAATGTACTAATACTTAAAGCTAGGTAGTAGAAAACGGACAGCTAATGTAGCCATAGAAGCAGAAAAATGGCAGAAGTATTTCGAAGAAATGTATCAAGAAAAGGATATAGAAGAAGAAACAGAAACAATAATGAACCTGGAACAATGTGAAGAAGAAGAATTGACCTATACAGAACTAATACATAAAAATTTTATTTAATATGCATATTTAATATGCAAACTGAAAAACGGAAAAACAACGGGAGACGACGAAATATGTGCAGAACTTATAAAATACGGGGGTGAGGCACTATACAGAAATATTTATGAACTAATACAGAATATATGGAATAAGAAACAATGCCCGAAGAATGGAAGAAAGGAATTATTGTGACAATCCCAAAACAAGGAGACCACAGGATATGAAAATCTACCGAGCAATTAATTTACTGAATGTAACATATAAAGTAATGACTGGTATAATTAGAGACAGAATAACAATATATACAGAACAAAGCATAGGAGACTACCAGTACGGATTCAGAAAAGGAAGATCCACGATAGATGCTATCCATACACTAAAACAAGCAATAGAGAAAACATACGAGTACGATGGAGGAACACATATACTTTTTTCTAGACTTTAAACAGGCTTTTGACAAACTAAGTAGAAAAAAAATGATCCAAGACTTACAAGACAGCAAAATACCAAATAAAATTATAAGAATGATAGAAATGACAAAGCGAGATTCCCAAGCAACAATAGATACCGGAAGAGAGAGAACAGAAATAATAAAAATTAAAAATGGAGTAAGACAAGGAGATGTGCTCTCAACGGTACTATTTATTCTATCATTACACAAGATATTAAAAAAGTTGTCAAACGCAGGAATTATAAACAAAAATGCAGTACAAATAATAGGACATGCGGACGATATAACCATAGTAGCAACAGATAAAAGGGCATTAAAGAAAACTGTCCAAAAAATGGAAAACGAATCAAAACTGAGAGGACTGGAAATAAATGAAAATAAAACAAAATACATGAATGTAAGTAACAAAAAGAAGACACACCTGACACAAATGACAATAGACGCACACAGCTTCGAAGAGGTTAAAACGTTCAAATATTTGGGAGTATTAGTCAACAGAAGAAATGAAAGTGTAGATATCAAAAGAAGAATTCAAGCAGAAAACAAAACATTATACAGAAATAAAAAAAAATTTCAAAGATAAGAAGATAAGCCGAAATACAAAAATGAAAATCTACAAAGCGTCCATAAGACCAATAGTGCTATATGCTTTGGAGACATTCACATTAACAGCAAGAGAAGAAGAGCAGTAAAAAGTTTTTGAGAGAAAAATTATCAGAAACATTCTGGGACCAAATAGGGAAAACGAAGAGGAGGCAAGAAAATGGATTAACCACGAAATACAAGAATGGATGGGTCAAGAGAACATAGTTAGAGCAATTAAAGCACAGAGAATTAGGTGCTATGGACACATAATGAAAAGAGAGAAGAACAATCCGTTAAGAGTTATAACCGAATGGATACCACCAGATACAAGAACCAGAGGCAGGCCTAAACTCAGATGGAGACAACAAGTGGAAGAAGACTTAAGAAGTATGGAAATTAGAAATATAGGAACGAAAATCAAAGAGAGAGAAGAATGGAGAAAGGTAGTGGAAACAGCGAAGTCACACCAGCAACTGTAAAACCAAACTCAGAATGGGATAATCCCCCACAAAAGGGATCTTCAAGTGAAAACAGCTTCAGCTTCCTCGGGAACGTACAGCTTTTATATATATAACAGTCGAACCCATCAATCCTATTTTTATTTGCTTCTGGTTTGTAATTTATAAATTTAAAAAAAAATCTGAATACTACCCATTTGTGACACTTATATCAGTTGATTGGCAGGTATGAAAGAAGATCAAACAAGTGCAACATTTTTGAGAAATAGTTCATACCAAACTCGTTTTTCTTTTAATCTTGTTCTTGAATATGTAATTAGACGGTTGACGGTAAGCGCAAATAACATACTTACAAACAAATCTACCCAATTAGCAGCATACGCGGATGATATAAACATAATGAGCAGAACAATGAATGCAGCGGAAGAAACCTACGTTGAGTTGAAACAGAGTGCAGAAGCAGTAGGGCTAGCAAAAAACACAAATAAATCAAAACTATTCATACAAACCAGATCAAATAGACCGGCGCAACAACACTTTATTGACGATATAGAACATGTGAATAGATTCACGTACCTAGGAATGGATCTGGTTGCAAGCAATGAAGAAGAACCGGAAATAAATAGAAGGCTTGTGCTGGCAAATAAAGCCTATTTTGCCATGGGCCACATATTCAAATCGCGAGACGTACACCGGAAAACAAAACTCCGGGTATATAAAACAATAATCAGGCCCATAGTAAGTAATGGCTGCGAAACATGGGTGGTGACACAAAAATCTGCCAATGCATTAGATGTGTTTGAAAGAAAAGTATTACGTAGGATACTGGGCCCAATAAGTGAAAATAAAAACTGGCGAATTAGGTATAATAGAGAAATATACGAGCAATATAGCGAACCAACTCTAGCACAACACACTAAACTGCAGAGATTACGGTGGGCAGGGCACGTGGTCCGCATGCATGAGAGTAGAATCCCCCAGAAAATTGCTGAATGCAAGAATGCAGGGAAAAAGACCTGTTGGAAGACCTAAAAAGAGATGGGAAGACGAAGTCGATGAGGATGCCAGGAACTTTCTGGGAACGCGTTCATGGAAAAGAACAGCGGTAAATCGAAATGATTGGAGAAGCTTATTGAAGGAGGCCAAGGCTCGATTTGGGCTGTAGTGCCATTGGATGGATGGATGGAAACTCGTTTTTCAGTGCGTCATAGATCATCGAATTGTCTCTAACGTATTAAGTTGGAAGTGACAGAAAAAACGTACCTCAATTAATTATTACTATACACAGAACTTAGAAAATTGTGTATTCGTTGACGGGTATTTGCATATTAAAGCGATTTATACTTATAGATGTATAATTGGTTGGAGTTACAATACCCTAAGTAGATATCCAATTAATGATGCGAATACAGTTAATTCGACACAAAAGTAATCTATCGTGACATTACTTTCACAATGTCAACGGGTAAAATGAAAATTGTAACTAGGTTAGTATTTTTTTAACGACGTAAATATAAATGTCTTATGTCATTGGTATATTGGGACATTGTATAGTAAAATTTTATTTTATATTTATTTATTTTTTTATTAAAATATTTTAAATATTAATATTCTCGCCAATATTTGTATAAATATTGATATTTGTATGAATATAAAAAATATTCTGACAACTGTTAGATTTAACTAAAATGTGATGTGAAAGATGTGAGATTATGGTGATGTGAAAAATCTTTTTAAGGTACTAAATTCAATTGTTAACTACTAGGACCGTTTGGGGGAAGGATTAAAATAAATGTAGTAGCCCTTGTTAGAAATTCTAGATGAATGCATTTTATCCATTCATCTCACGCTCAAATGTAGGTCATAATCCGTATCTCTAGATAGAGCGACTCGTTGGCGAATGGCTTACCAGAATTAGATTTATTTCTGTTATTATCTTTTTACAAGCGCTTTAAGAGATTTAATTTCAGTTTGTATTTTATTCTGTTACATTTTATTTAAATGTTCTTTTCATAATAACATCTTACAATCGCTACAAGATGTCTAACTAAACTGCGCGGCATAAGTTAGGAATTGTTCTTCTTCTTCTGGTTCCTATCGATTTCGGATGTGAGAAATCATATTTTCAATCTTAACCTTGCTCACTGCGGCTCGAAGCAGTTCCGTTGAGGATTTCTTAAAGCATGTTCTCTAATTCTGCAGCCTTGATATTGTCGATCTACCGGGCCCTCGCTTACTTTTGACTTAACCTTGCAATATAGACTGCAGCAGGAAGTAACGGTGCTGGTTTCTCATAACGTGTCCCAGATACACCAGTTTTGTGCGTTTGATAGTAAACACAATCTCCGATTCCTTCTTAATTCTTCCTAAATAAGGATACTGTCAATAAACTAAGCATCTGATTGAGTGCTTAATTGATTAATGTCACTCTTTTTGTTTATTGAATTAAAATTTTAAGAGATGAATGCCATTTCTAAAAACAATTTCTTTGTATAGTTCGACTCTGTAGCCAAAACTTTAACTGAATCACAACTCATTATGTGATGTTCCTTGTTGACATGTTGTGCAAGAGCAGATTTTTTGGGGTACAACGTGCAATCACTCTTGTAAGACACTAAGCGACTACCAAGAGTACGTGCAGCTTGCCCGATAGATTACAGTTATTACAAGGAATACGTACGTACTCTTGGAAGTCGCTTAGTATCTCACAAGAGTGATTGCAGGTTGTACCCCGAAAATATGCTCTTGCAGACAGGGCTGGATCTAGGCTACTCCGTAAGGGGCCAAGTTTATACTTGCCACCCTCTTTATTGAAAAAATGGATGTAGATCATAACGTAGGTGTATGTAAATAAAAAAATCGTACATACAGTTTTATTGGAAGGAATGAATTTATTGTACATTTTGAGTTTCAAAAATATACTTAGTTATTACAGATTTGCAACATTACTATATACTTAATTACGGCAAATCCAGAAAAAATAGGGCTATGTATACTAAATTTCTTTACTCATAAACCACCTTACAAAGGTAATTGTATTTTACGGCTTTTTTCAGAAGCAAATACCTGTATTACGTCATCAAAACTAATGGAAGATGCACGTTTGTGCTTAATAGCTATGATGCTTAAATCAGTGAGCCTTTGTTACTCCATTGAATTTCTTAGATAGTTTTTTACTATTTTTAATTTGCTAAAACTTCTTTCTCCCGAAGCAACTGATACTGGGATAGTTAGAAATATTTGTAGTCCTGTTGTGATATTGGGATAACCCTCATCAAGTTTATTTTTCAAAATTATGTCAAGAGTTGTTGAAGCATTTGCATCCTTCAAGTTAGGATCTACTGCCAAAGCCTGGTTCTTAAAACTTGAAATCTGTCAGTGATTTCTAGCATTGAACTTTTGAATAAGTCTTATTGGGAACGGTTGACAATTTCATCGTCACCTAGTTCGTCAACCACGGCTTTTTTCTTCCTTTTTCTTTTCTCCTTAAATTCTTCAGATACGTAGTTTAAACTAGCAAGAAACTTAACTTCATCAAGGGCTTCCTGTGACGAAAAATCTTTAGAAGATGTAATAAATCTGTTTTTTTGCCGTTTGCAAAAAAGTTTGCTGCCCCATTGAATTAGCCGCCAGGGGCACGTGCCCCCTTTGCCCCCTTAGTTCCGGCTCTGCTTGCAGAACATGTCAACAAAGAACATTACATAATGAGTTACGATTCAGTTAAAGTTTTGGTTACAGAGTCCAATTATAATAAAAGATTGTTTTTATAAAAGCATTCATCCTATCTGTTACATTTTAATAACCATAATCATTCCAATGATGTTTCAACAACCGACTCATTGTAAAGCTTTATTATTTAATTTCAGTCTTAAAGTAATTAATTTTGTTCATCAACAAAAATTTACTGAGCATAAAACTCCAAACTCAGAGTTTGTTAATGTTTCCCTAACTCTGACGCATTCTCAGTAATATCGAAAATTTATAACTTTTAGTTAACCTAAATTGTTCCTCTCCATAAAGTAACAAAACATCTAACCACCACAATGTACCTCCATGTAACAATATTTGTAATTTAACAAAGTTTGTTCCGAGTAAGAACGTTATGGGTAGATTTTGAGTTTGAGCTTATTATAAATTAGAATTGTTTTACAGGTAATGGACTGGAGGATTTTCTCGTAAAGTCGAATTTTAAATTGATAGGTTCCGTATTGGAATTATGTGCATCAGTACAGAAATGAACAGCGACAGATGAAATGTCTTAAAATCCAGATGCGGATTGTGCCTTGGGATGCGGTTCATTGGTTAACTGCAATTCTTTTCGATTTTTATTCAATGTGCAATTATTGTTTTAAAACTTTTCATTAGAAATTTCAAGCATTCTGGACTGGACTCTGTAAAAGACCGGGGTATATACAAGTTTAATTCATTATATACTAAGGCGGTGCGATAAGTACTTTCCCTTCAAAAGAAGAACGAAAATTTTAGAAAAGTGGCGATTTATTTCTGAACGTAGTCTCCTTTTAGCTCAATACACTTGACCCAGCGATCCTCCATCTTTTTAACCCGTCTGAAAGATACTTTTTCTAGAGGTTGGCAAAGTATGCTTTCGTGGCGGTGATGAACTCTTTATTCAACTTAAATTTCTGCCAGGTGAGTGACTTTCTCAAGTTTAAAAAAAAGTCGTACAGGCCCAAATCTGGAAAATATGTTGGATCGAACAGTAGTTTGTAGCCAAATTCGACTAATTTGGCCATAGCGATGGCGAGGTGTGAGCCGGAGCGTGTGAAAGAGTACTTTTTTCTTCCCCCATTGGAGCTGTGTTTTCTCAAATTTGGCATCTAATTGGGGTAATAGTGGAGCATAGTAAAGTCCCGTGATCATTTTGTCCTTTTCCAGGAAGTGGATATAAATCACACTTTGGGAATCCCAGAAAATAGTGGTCATCAATTTTCTGGCTGATTGGACCGTCTTCGCCCTCCTTGAGAGGCAGACCTAAATATACTGAGGAAATCTTTTTGGAAAGAACTCAACATACCTTTTTAAAATACCACTTTTACTCATAACAAAATACCGAAGTACCTGGGCGTAACATTAGCAAGAACAACAGTACCTTTTAAAGAGCATTTAAAGAAAACTGTCTAAAAGCTTAGTACAAAAAACAACATTATGCAAAAGCTCTACAGTACCACCTCGGGATCATCGCCTTCCACTTACCACTCTACTGCTCTTACCCCTGTTTGTGTTTTCCCTACTAGAGGAGAGTCGGCTAATGGTGCGCGTAGAGTAATTGTGCGCATCAATGTTTCTAATATCCTATTTAATAAAATTGCAAAAACTGTATTGTCTAGCCATCTATTAGCAACTTCCAGATCTATATTGAATATGGAAAATCAGCATACATGTATTTTGTAGATTTAAAAATTGCTTTTGACAGGGTGAGGCGAAATGACATTTTAAATTTATTACAAGCTGAACAAATAGACCATTAGATAATAAGACTAATTAATGAAATTAACAAGGACAAGAAGACCAGAGTTATAATGTCAACAGGAGAAACAGAACGCATAGAACTAAAAGGAGCAATCCACCAAGGAGACTCGCTCAGCTCATTTTTATTCAATACGGTGATGAATCAAATAATTCATGAAGTAAGAAAACGACATGGATACCACATGGGAGCGCATAAGATCACGATACTATGCTATGCCGATGGTCCACACTTTCAATATCACAACAAACAAACTTAATATGAGAATATCAGTAGAAAAACTAAATGTATAGTGATAAGTAAAGAGAAGAGCCGCGTAGATTCAAGTTAGAAATATACGGCAAAATTATAGAACAAGTGATGAAATTTAATTACCTAGGAGTAGAGATCACTAGTGACAGGAATATAAGAACAGATACCACAACACAAGCAACAAAAGCAGCAAGAGTAAGTAGTTGCCTCCGAGAAACCATATAGAGAAACAGATATCTGATCACGGAAAGCAAAATAAAAGTATACAAGACAAAAATAAAACCTATCCTAACATATGCAGCGCAGTCAAGGACCGATACAAGAAAGACGAAACAACAAATCAACAATATCGAAATAAAAGTATTAAGATCAATAGCGGGCATATCATTAAGAGACAGACAAAGCAACAGAAGTATACGAGAACGATGCAAAATTCAAAATATTTCAGGTGGATAAAAACAAGAAAGAAAAACTGGAACGAACATGTAAACCAAATGGAACCAGATAGACTAGCGAACATCTGTAAAAACAACAAGCCGTATAGCAGAAGACCCGTTGGAAGGCCGCCCAAAAAGGTGGAAAGACAATGTACAGTCAACAACAACTGAAACAGAATAAGAGGCAGACAAATACGAGTAATCCTAGTCGCACGAAGAAGAAGAAGAAGAAGAAGAAGAAGAAGAAGAAGAAGAAGATCTATCTCACGCAAACGAACGCCAGGAGATACTTTGCCGGTAGGCAGTTATCGTTTACATGTTTTGCTTGGTTGTTATTGTTAGCATGTCTGAAAAAATAAGCGGTAAGTTTTTTCTTGATAGAAATATAGTTTAAAAGTACATATTACACATGTTAGTTATTTACCATTTTAAACGCTGGTATAGTTAGTTTTGCCCGATTCTTTTTTATTTTTAACCAATTTCGTGTTATGTGGTGAAGTGAAAGGTCGTATATGGTGCGCGTTGCGCATCATTAGCTGCCAAGGTATACAAAGGCATTTTTTACGTTTTCATTTGAATAGAGAACGTTCTAGAGGACGTTCTAATGGCGAAATTATTCGTGGTTTGACCACAAACCAGCTGACAGCAGAGAGAGTAACTCAATATGATTTAGCCAATATATTTAATAAAGAATACGTGGCATACGCAATCGTGAATACCCAATCTAGCTTTCAGGCATCTGGCATCTGGACTTTTCTACTACTACTACTACTACTACTTTTTTTTTTAAGGACGTAGTAAGGCGCCGAAGCTAACCAACTAGTGGCCCTTATGAACCTGTAGTAGACCTCTCGGAACCGCTTCCTGCATTACCTCAAGAGGTGAAGTTGTATTTGGTGGAATGAGTCGTGAGGTACGTCCACCCGTTCCCTTCGGGAAGGGTTTAGGTGGTTCCCTCTCCATTTTTTGTCCCTGTCTTCTCCTGTGTCTTCTCTCTTCCTGTTTTCCCTAACCCCAAGTACGCTCCGCGCCTGTTATTTAGCACTCCTAGTTGTCAATTTCCCTTCTTTTATTGGACATTATTGTCGTAGCCATCTGGTTTATGATCTCCCAATTTTCTTTGCTCTCCAACATCTTCTGAACTATGTTTTCTGGGGTGAGTATTCCAAGAACATTTTCTGCCCTATTTCTTTCCAAGCTCCACCTCTGACATTCGAAGAATGTGTGTTCTGCGGTATCCCTTAAACTGCAGTAGAAGCATTCGTCTGTCTGGCTTATCTTAAATCGATGTAGATATTCTCTGAAACCTCCATGTCCTGTTAGCATTTGTGTTATAAAATAGTTGACTTGGCCGTGCTTTCTATTTATCCAGGTCCTTATGTCCGGTATCAAGCGTTTGGTCCATTGCCCCTTATCCTCATTCAGTGTCCATTTATTTTGCCATTGATCGATTATTGATCTCCAAACTTCTGCTCTGTTCTCGCCTTCTCCTACTCTTATTCGTTCTTCGACAAGCAGTTTTATGGGAGGTACCCTCGCTACTACTAGAAGGGCCATAGTGGAGGTAGTTCTATATGCACTGGCTATGCGTATGGCTATCTTCCTTTGGACAGAGAGAAGGACGTTTCTATGTACTTGTTTTCTTAGAGCCCTTTGCCATATCTCTGCTCCGTAGAGTATTATGGAATTTGCCACGGAGCACAGTAGTCTTCTTGTGGATTCCTTGGGACCTCCTACGTTAGGCATAATTCGGCTGAGGTTTCCAATTGCCTTGTTTGCTTTCTCTGCTATTTTGCGAACATGTATTCCCATCCTCATGTTTTTGTCCATATTTATGCCTAGATATTTGATGCTATCCCTACTCGTGACAGTCGTATTCTCCAGTTGTATAGAAATGTCTTTAATTTTTCTTCCCGCGGCTAGGAGGACTATTTCAGTTTTTTTTCGATGCTAGTGTTAGCTTCTTTCTTTGCATCCATTCCGTCACGTCTTCTATCACTTCACGTGATGTATCTTCTAAGCTGGCGGCATCTTGGGCTACCACAACTACTGCGAGATCGTCGGCATACCCAATCAATTTGACACCTCTAGGAACTGGTATCCTAAGCACTCCATCGTAGTAGATGTTCCAGAAGGTGGGCCCTAGGACGGATCCTTGGGGGACTCCACACGTTACTTTCATTTCCTTATTGTTTCCTATATATAGGATACGATTTTCTAAATAGCTCGCAAGAATATTAAAAACGTATGGGGCTATATTTCTACGGCGAAGTTCCTCAATTATACCCTCCCACGGGGCTGTATTAAAGGCATTCTGGACGTCTAGTGTTATCAATGCACATCGTCTTCTTCCTACTCTTTCGTTTGCCTCGTCCGCTATCTCCTGTACTCTCTTTAGTGCTTGTACGGTTGACTTTTGATTCCGGAATCCGTATTGTTCCGATGCTAGGTCACCAGTTTGAACGATCTGTTCCTTTAGCCTACCTAATATAAGTTGCTCGAGGAGTTTTCCTATGACATTCAGTACACATATTGGTCTGTATGCTTTATCGTTTTGCCCTGGTTTATTCTTCTCGATGAGTACGAGCCTTGCCTGCTTCCACGTGTCGGGAAAAACTCCAATCGAGAGGAGCTTGTTTAATAATCGCAGCAGTTTAAGCGGATGTTCATTTGCCACGGCTTTGATAACTTCGGGCGGTACGCCATCCGGACCTTGTGCCTTCTTGGGTTTAATACGGTCGGTCACCGTTTGTAACTCTTCTAGTGTAAAAGGTGGGATTTTCTCCTTTAATACTGGCAGTTTATTCCACCTTACTTCTGGATCCGAGGGAAAAAGTCGTTTTGCGATTTAGTATTGTTCCTCGTCGGACAAACATGTCGGTAATCTATGTATCCACTTGTCAGTAACTATGCGATATCCCTTGCCCCATACATCGTTATCGACCTCCTCTATAACTTTTTTCCAGGCATCGCTCTTGGCTTCCAGAATAGCCTTCTTTAGGGCTCGTCGACTTTCCTGATAGCGTTCGTTCAACAACAGTTTTTGTTGTGCGTTGTTTGTTATATTTGCCCTGGTCTTGGCTCTTCTGCTTTGGTTGCAGGCAGTTCTCATCTCTGCCACCTTTTCTGACCACCAGTAGACTGGTTTCTTCTTTCCTCTACAATGTTTTTTGGGAAGTACCTCATCACACGCGCTGGTAATGTCTGCCATGAGCTGTTCGGCTGTCATATTATCACTTCTGTTCTCGAGCTTTACGCCGATTCTATACGTGAGTACTGGGATTTTATGCTCTACAACTCGCCATCCTTTGCTTACTGGTGTGGGGTCTTGATGTTTATTATGCTGTTTTATTTCGTAGATGATGCTCTGATGTGGGCTTAGGTTTTCTTCCTCCAGCACCTTCCAGTTGTGTATACATTTAGCTAGTTTCCTTGTCGAAAAGGTAACATCAATGATTGATCCGTAGTCTCCACGAACGAATGTAGGGGTATTTCCTTTGTTATGAACTATAAGGTTCTCTTCGGCTAGCCATTCTGCCATTATTTCACCTCTCCTGTCGTCTCTATTCGAGCCCCATTCAACTGATTTGGCATTAAAGTCCCCTCCTACTAGTATTTCTTTTTTATGTTTTTTCATACTTGTCCTAAGTCTGTCAAGAAACTGTGTATAGGTTTGTATATCCACATTAGGCGAGATATAACAGCTGTATATCACCATGGTGCCTATTTCAATCCATGTGAAACCTTTGTCTCCACCATACTTAAGAACTTTAGTTTGGTTGTTGATTACTTTGATGGCCGCATCCAGATTTTGTTCTACAAACCAATGGCCTGTTATAAGTTTTTTTCTGTTCGGTTCGGTGATCAGGATTATATCTACGTTTTCTTCTTCGCACTTTTTGAATAGTAGGTCAGTTCCCGCAGGACTCCTATCGATGTTTACTTGTAGCAATTTTGTATACATTTTTGTCAAGCTTACGAAAAGACACTGTCTAGTCGGTCCCTCTTCTCCTCATTTTTTCTCTTTAATAGTTCTCTGTATTTCGGGCACCTCATGGTTTCGCTCCTTGCCCTTTTTCATTGCAGAGGTAGCAGTTCTCTTCTCCTCTGCACTGTCCTCTCTTATGACCCTCTTCCCCACATCTATGGCATCTATCCTGACTCCCTTTTCTCTGGCACTCTTTTGCTATATGTCCTATCTGAAAACATTTCCTACATCTATCTAAGAGGTCGAGCTCTCTGATTCTCCATCGATTCCAGCCTTCGCCTATTCTTTTTTTCTTAGTGATAAGATCCACTGCATCATGTTCCATGGTGACAATGGCGAATTTATACCCTTTTTGGTTGGTCTTTTGTGCTAACTTAATCGTCATGTCTATTCTAGAGGTTCCTTCTATATTTAACTCCTTTGTGATAGCCTCTCTCACCTCATCTTCACTTACCGTTTCGTCTATGTCGATTAGCATAAAGGTTTTCCCCTTCTTTTTAACATCGACCTGGGCTAGGTTGGTGAGTTTGGAGTTCAAGGCGGTTGTAAAAGCCACCCTATCTTTGTCTTCTTTACCTTTGATTTTTAGGACTATGTTTCCGCTGTTTGTCCTATTTACCTTCTCGATCGAGACCCCTTCCGTACCTATCTCCTTTTTCATACTCCTAATGATGTCTGAGTATGTACTATCTCCCTTTGGTTTAACAATTATTGTTTCCTCAAGGTTTCTTTTTCGCTTAGCAGCTTCCCATTTTGGATCATCTTGAATTATCGTAGTGGCCCTGTTCCTATCCATCAGGATATTAAAGGTAATTCCTTCCTTTCTGCCAATGTGCTCCATGATATTTCTCGTATATACACCTTCCTCTATGATGCAGACGGCCTCTCTCCCGTTACGTTCTTTGATGGCCTTACCTATTTTAGCAAGGTTCTTTCTAAGGCTATTTTTGCCCTCCATTGTCGAGAAATTTCCTATTCTAGTGGCATAAGTATACCTCTCTGTATTTTGGCCACTACTCTGTTCTTCTTCAATTATGCCGTTTACCGTGAAGCCTCCAACCATCTCACCAGGTTTAAGTATCTCTTCTTTTACATACTTCATTATTTGCGGATTTCTCTCTCTTGATTTGTTTATGACTGCTCCATTTTTTAAGCCGTCCTCTTTGATAACGATAACTAGATTTTCTTCATCGCCCGTCAGATTACCTCTAAGACGCTTGGACTTAACGTACACCTGTTCCGGCCATGCATTATCGGCAAATTTTAGGAAGTTCTCATCATCCAAGTTTAGCTCCAGGGACCTCTCGATCTCGGAGGTAAGTCTTAACATTTGCACTTGCTGTGGACTCTCGGTCTGCGTACCAGCATCTGCCACGGTCTTCTTCTTGATTTTTCCTTCCACAGTTTGAGTTGAAGTTTGCACCATTTGCTTTCCGGTGGAATCCGTAGAGGCGGTGGTTTCAACTACGTCTTTTTTATTGATGGTTTCTGATTTAAACTCGTTTAGAAGTTCGTCAATGAATCCCATGTCTTTGGGTATTCTTTTTGTATGGCTATCAATTTTGATTATTGCATTCTTGATACCTTTTTTTGTGTTAGGTATCTCTACGATTAGTGTTTTTAACACACTCGCCTCCTCCTGAATTTTATTGACGATATCTTTTAGCATTTGATACTCTCTTTCGGCTTTTTGTATTGTTTGTGAACGATATTCTTGGCTATTGACTGGCGTATCCATTCTTTTCCTTTTGCTGGTTTGCTCTTCAGTTTTACTGCGCTCGCCTTCGTTTCCGTGCTCAGTATCTAGGTCTATGTAGTCTGGAAGCGAGTTACACCTCATTCTTTGAGGGGAGTGCGCTATCTTTGAGCTTCTCGCAAAAGCATCCTTTACCGAAGTGTTCTCCCCAGCACTGCTTGTGAACAGTTGGTCCTTGACTACTTCGTTTCCGCTGTTTAAGTTTTGGGCAGCGTCTTTGTTCCTGTGTTCCTCATGCTTGATCCCCCGTCGTCCCCATTTTTTTCTGGTTTTTCCATGTACGTTTCCACGAGTAGCTAGGAAAATTTTCGGTCCGCCAGCGCAGAGCCCCGCTTGCGCTGGTAGGGCTATCATTCCTCCGGGTCGCCCGGTACGGAGGTTATCGCTATCGACCGCATCTTTGTCACCCCAGGGCCATGCATCTCCTCGGCGCGACGTCTCCTTGAGATTAGGAGACACGGTAACCACCCTCCTCGATATAACCCTGAGGTCATATAAAGGAGGGCGGCTGGTGTCACGACACAGCCGTCTCCCCTGTGCCGTGTGTGTTTGCGATCAGATGAACCTTTAGTCGGCAACGCTCTTATTTCCGGTTACCGCTTCCAGACATCTCGATCTGCGCGCAAGAAATGACATACCCCTCCCATGACTGGGATAAGGATGCGCATTTCTTGCTCTCCTTTAGTCGCCTTTTACGACAGGCCGGAGAGACCGAGGGTGTATTCTTCAGTGGTGGCCCGCACCCACACGGGGAACTACTACTACTACTACTAATACTACTACTACTACTACTTCATGTTTTTCTACACTCAACGAAAAAGGTACGTAATATCAATACAAATGTTAATTCAGACAACAAACGCAATACTTAAAATTTGTCCAATTCTTGGTTTTATTGGGACAACAAAACGATGTTCATCAATTCATTATTTTCGTTCGTTGAGCCAATGTATTACGTTTATTGAATGGATGAACATTCATTATGTATACCATAATATCACTTTATTGGTATTACGAACTCTGTTCACTGAGTCAACGAACACTGTTTATTGATATTACGAACTCTGTTCACTGAGTCAACGAACACTATTTATTGAAACAACAACGTCGTTAATTGACCGACGAAGACTATTCATTGTGTCAATAACAGTGTTATTTCTCCTAACGTATTTCGTTTATTTCTACAATTATTTCCGTTTATTGTTACAATTAATTCCTTTCATTCCCACAATAAATATGGTTTTTCTTACAATCAATTCTATTCATTCTTACAATCAGTTTCGTTCATTCCTATTATGAACGTATTTTATATTAATAATTACTTACTGAATACAATAGACCAATGTATGATATTAATTGATTAATAATAATTTTTAAATCCCCCTTTTTTGTCCTTAACCTAAAGGACTTTACACTGTGTGATTTTTCATATGATTTCACTTGTACAGTGTACTGGAATAAGTGTTACACTCCCCCGGCCCCCTTATTAACTTATTTACATTATTACCGAGGGCAGAAAGTCCCTTAGAATAAAAAAAAGTTTCTGTTAAATGGTATGCCTATTTGAAATTAAAAATCATACTAAATTTTCTCCTTTTCACCCCTGTGACTTATTAAAATAATCATTATAGAGGTTCTCAGGGACTTCAGAACCTCGATAGTACTGTAATATTTTATTTTGCATTTAAATTTTCAAAAATAATAATTAGTTTTCTCAGGATTCGAAAAAAAAGAATACATTTAAAAAGAATTCGACAGAAATTTCACGATAATTTCACACAAAAACTTCTACTACGACTTCTAGACCTGTAGACCTTCTACTACGGACTACACTTGAAAACGAAACGCAATTATTATTCTGCACTTCGGTAACATAGAGAAGCTAGGGGTATCACGATAAGGAAGAGCCATTAACTTTCAAATGGTCAAGCAAAACATTTATTGTCTCAACAACTACGATTATTGTCGCAATGAACGCATTGATTTTGGGTATTAAATGCAGTAGTAGATTGATTAATGCATTCGTTGTCACAACAATCAATTTACATCTATTCAATAATCATATATTACTCTATATTAACAACATTTGTACATTGTTTTAATGAAATCTGTATGTTGTCACGATAAACCAAGTTAATTGCTTGCCATCTACGAAATCAAGAACGTGAGTTGCTGCCAGAATTAACAGTCTTTATTAAATATACGAAACTAAGTTATTGGCTGAATAACTTGAGTGTTATTGATTAATGTACTCTAGTTATTCTCACAATTATTATTCAATCATTGTGACAATAACCAAATACATTCGTCAATGTCTAAAAGTTGTACAACGACAAAAAAACAACGAGTTGTTGTCAACGACAAATTAAATTGTTGTGACAACGAAGTACTATTCAGTAATCTTTGTTAATCAATATTACGAACTAAATTTTTTTGAGTGCACTTAAAATCGCCACTTCGTCCGGTTGTTCCATAGGTCCTCTTCTATGGCCCTCTCTCTCTCTCAGCTCTTTATTTATTCCTTCGCTCGAACTCTTTTTCGGTCTACTTCGTCTTCTGTTTCCTTTTAGTTGCCATTTTAAAGTTTTCTTTGGTATTAGTTGTTCATCCATTCTTTGTATATGTCCGAACCAGATAAGTTGTTTTGTTGTTAGGTCATCTGTGATTGTTCGTTTGATTCCCATTATTTCTGCAATGCGTTCGTTGGTAATCCTTTCTCTTCCAGATCTTCCTGCGGCCCTTCTCCTCCAAGAATCCATATCCGTTGCTCTCAGTGTTGCCAGTGTTCTTTCTTTCAGTGGTAATACCTCACAGCTGTATAAAGTAGCACTTTTTACTAGTCTCATCCTCATTTTATTTTCTTTGCTGATGGATTGGTCCCATAAAATGCTGTTTAACATTGTGATGGCTTTTCTCCCTGACGTATTTCTCTCTCTTATGGCTTTATCAAATATTCTATCATGCGAAATTGTGGCACCTACTTAAATACTTGTAGTCACAGCAGTGCTTTATCGTAGTGTTACCGTCTAATATTAGATCTTTTTATTCTCCTCCAATGCACAAGTTTTTCTTTTTATTTAATTCTAGACCCCATATATCATACTCTTCAATTAAGTTTCCTGCCATATAGTTTAACCCTGGAAGATCACACCTATTTTTTTAACATAATCTGCACACATGGGTATCAGATATCCAATGATTTTTTGTGAAGTAATAAAAATAAAGAAAACATTTTATGATTTCCAGAGACTGTCGAATCACTATTGAATACACAAGAAATATTAAATCATTCATTTTATTTTCCCTCTGTAAATTGTAGTAATACAAAAGAAAAAATATATAAAAATAAAATAAAAATGGTCTTTCTAACTAAAAGGTAACACCTTTTGATTATAGAGTTCATATTCACTCTTAGCCAGGTATTTCAATTTCACTCATTTTGGTGACTACATTCATAACACAGTTTAGCTCTATGCTCCATGCAGAATGCTATATGGCTAGCCCAGTATACATATTTTGTTTTTTATCCCTTTTTATTGAGTGGTATCCCCTTTGTTCTACATTTTTGTTTCCATCCTTTTAAAGCACTTCCCAGGTATATTTTAAATAAACCCCCCAGACCGGCAACATCCTTGTTTTAATCCATTTGATGTTATAAATCCTGTTGTTACTTGTGTCCCTGTTTTTATTTTTTTTTAGTGTTTGATTGTATAGCACTTTGACGGCTTTTAGTAATTCTATATTATTATTCTATAGTATTCTATATATTCTAGAGTATCAATATTCTGTAGTAATTCCTATAAAAATACCCATTTGTAATGACCAGATTGAGGAAATAAATAGGATAGAAAGCAGCATGTACTTGTATCGTTGATTGATAAATATATATATATATATAAATATAAATATTAGTATTTATCAATTAACGCTTGTATCTCGTTGACCAAAAAGACGTGGTAAATGCAATACAATCTTTAAAAAACAAAAAATCTCCTGGTTGGGATGGGATCAAGACAGAAACCATCAAACAAATTAAGGAAGAAATTATTACTCCTTTGACTTTTCTCAGTAATGCATGTTTTCAGGTTGGTTGCTTTTCAAAATGTCTGAAAATAGGCAAAATAAAACCTCTGTTTAAAACAGAAAAAAAGAAGACGTGATTAATTACAGACCAGTCCCTTTGTTGTCTGTTTTTTTCCAAAATATTTGAAAATTTTTGAAAAAATAGATTAGTAAGCTTTTTGGACAGGTTTAGTATAGTATTGGATTGCCAATAGGGTTTAAGAGAAAGAAAACCGACACAAGATGCTATTTGTAAACTAAATCACAAATTAATATCAGAAGCTTTTGAGTCTAATAAACGTAGTTTATGCATATTCGTCGATCTCTCTAAGGCGTTTGACACAATATCTCACGAGATCTTGTTGAAAAAACTTGAGAAGTATGGTCTGAGAGGACGGGTTTTGACATTACTAAAAAGTTACTTAACTGACAGAAAACAATTTGTAGAAATTGATGGTGTCAAAAGTAATCCTGAAGTAATGAATTATGGCGTACCGCAAGATACCGTATTAGGCCCTCTAGTTTTTACACTCTATGTTAATGAAATGCTTAAACTAAAAACTGTTCGAAACATAATATAATAATAATAATATCGTATGGTATTTTTGCCGGGGAAGATCCTTTCGGACAGCTCCGGCGCCATTTACATCTTTAACCCTGTTTCAAGTAACTAGTGCCGATGTACACTAGCCTTGGGGGACCGACGGCTTAACGTGCTCTCCGAGGCACGGTGAGACGGCTCGTGTCATTATTGAAAATGAAAATGATTTGTCTTTGGCAGGGCTCGAACCCACGTGCACTGGCGTATGAGGCCAGTGAATATGCCGTTACTCCACGGCCGCTCACGGAAACATAATAAGTTTTGCTGATGACACTGCAATTTTTTATAAGGCCGATAATTGGGAAGATCTTAAAATTATAGCAGAACAAGACTTCCAAATTATAAAAACATGGTTGCAAAAAAAAAACAAACTCACATTAAATTATAAAAAATCTAAATATATACCTCTTGCAATGTATAAAAATTCTCTGCTAACTTTTAATTCATTAAAAATAAATAAAAAACAACAAATATTTAAAGCAGAGTACATAAAATATTTAGGAGTTGTAATTGACGGGCACCTTAAATGGGACTTACAAATAAAAAATATTATAAGAAAAATACGAGGACTGCTACCAAAATTCCGCTATTTAAAAGAGTTGTTGGATGTTGAACAGCTTAAAATACTTTACCTGTTTCTAGTACAATCTCATCTTGTATATGGGATTTTAGAATGGGGTGGAGTAGCTGATTGCCATCTGGTGACCCTTCGAAATACTCAGAAATGGTTTCTTAAACTAATATATGGAAAACGAAAAACATATCCCTCAGACCAACTTTTTCATGAAACTCAGGCTCTTGATGTTCGGCAATTGTACTGCTTAGAGCTACTTAAAAATATTCATAAAGATAAAATTCCTCTTAAAATGAAAGTGTCAAATTATGAAACAAGAAGAAAATTGAATGTCGAATGTCTTCACACTTTAAAAACAATCACGCAACGGTTAATTAAATATTTTGCTCCAAGAATATACAACCAATTGCCAATAAATTTTAAAAATGTCAAAAATTTTTATGTGTATAAAAAATTAGTTACTGCTTGGGTAAAAGAAAAAAAGGAGTTTTGTAACAATTTAATAAATTTAAATTATACTAGATAAAAAAACATCCAAATTAGATTAGAAACTGTAAAAATAAAATAAGATTTGTAAAAAAAAAACAATAAACATAAACCTGTCAATATTAGACAGATTAAGTCAACTAGCATGTTTATACTTTTAAGACTTTTCTTTACGTTTATTTTAGTGTAAGTAAACTGAAATTGTAAATTATTGTAATAACTATTGATTTGAATAAACGTATATTATTATTATCCATGTTTTCCGTTAAGTAGGCTTTCCGTAAGTCGACAAAAAACATATGAATTTCTTGATTGCGTGGCATCTTTTTTTCTATTATCTGGGTTAAGGAGAAAATGTGGACAATAGTGGATCGACCCGTACGAAATCCTGCTTGTTCTTCTGCTTCGGAATCTAAGTTTTCTGTATCGATTCGGTTCTTTAAAATCTTTCCATATATTCGACTCATAGATCCGGTTACAGCTTTTCATGTGTAATTTTCACAATTATTTTTATCACCCTTTTTATGTATAGTACTGAGGTATAATATCTTCTATTCCTTAGGAATTTCGCTTGTGTATATGCATTCTTGAAATAGTTGTCGAAGACATTCGTACAGTTTGTTCGTTCCGTACTTAAACAATTCTCCGGGTATATCCCCTAGTTCGGGTGCTTTGTTCCCCTTCAGCTGTTTACATATATTTTTAATTACCTCTGTTATTAATTTTATTATCTGGACTTATCATATTATTATCTGGACTTTTCAAAAAGATAAATTCGCCGATAATGACTTTTAGGCGCCACTTATCATTTACCTGTTGTAGTCGATGCTGAATAATGATGCTGTAGTTCCAGGTACATCAAACAACAGCATTTTGGCCAGTGTTGAAAAAAAAACATGTTTTTTTTTATTTTATACAAAACAAACGTTTTTTGTTTTGTTTTAAACGTTTTTTTTTGTTTAAACATGTTTTTCTTTGTTTTTAAATTTTATGTTTTAAACAAATAAAACTTAGAAAAAAACATTGTTTAAATCATATTTTCTTAAAATGAGAAGGGTCTGTTTGGGGAATTAGGCAGCACAGATATAATAACATATATCTTATGGCTGTACAGCTCATATATTGAACTTACTTGCACATGGTATAGATGTGCCAGGAATAAAGAGTAGGTAATGTAAAAAAAATTGCAAATATTTCAGAAATGTACATTTTGCTAGGGCAAAGTTCAGAGGCTGGTGATTATGCTCTTGTATTTCATCAGGATGTTCGTTGGATCTTGCATCAGGAATACTTTATCGGAATACTTAGGAAGTTACTTGAAAAAACTGGCCAATATTATTTCACGTTTGTTTAAACTATAGAATAAGTATTGCTAAAGATGTAATAAAGCTTGTAAATGATACAAATTTAAGAGTAAGTAGCGATCAACAGGTAGCAACAAAATATAACTTCGGGAGATAGTATCATAAACTTTAACAACAGTGGTAATCTTTGGCATTATCTAAAATTAATATTTTTACAATATCATAATCGCGCTAAATGGAATTAATAGAAAACGATTTTATTATTAATAAATAGATATTTATAAAAATAAACCAAAATGGGTGAAAATTTGATGTTAAGATAGGTATTTAGAAAGGTATTTGCATGAAATATCTAATAACAAAACAATAATAAATAATCATTTTTTGTTGTGAAGCCAAACAAATTTCGATTTTCGCATCATTTTGGCACGGTTTTTAATGGACGTTTTCTTGGAAAGTTTCACTTTATTTTTCATTTGATTTACTTTTTCCATTTTGTTAAACTATTGATAATATTTTTAGAATAAAAAATCCTCCTAAAACTTTATAAAACTTTATATACTCGCATTAGAATTCGAGATATTTTTACGTAAAATATACTTACCTACCTACATATAACTAAAACTCACAATTAACAACAATCTATTCTTTCAAAGAGGCCAACAACTTATACAACAACAACAAATATATAATAAATTTACTATCAATAAACACTACTTTCCTATGAAACAACAAAAACGAATTCTTAAATTAACACACTACTGCACTGAAGAGATATCGATAAAGATGACAGAACAGATTAGAGAAAATCTAACGCAGGTTTGTCAAAATGACAGTGATAATTTCTCTATGTTGCCTAATTAGTTATTTAGTTATAATATGTTCTATTTCTTGTTAGAAATAAAAAAATTTAGTAGTTCCAAGATTACACATAATCTAGGCATGGGATAAAAAAGTTTATTTGAAGAAAGTTTATTTTTTTTTTCTTCTTAATGGCGGTACAGGCTCCTTTTTTCAATATTTTATTTTGGAGTAAGTTATAGAGCGATTCTTTATTATATTAGGAATATATGTGCCAAATATCTCGACAAAATATTCAAAATTAGAGCCGCAATCTTGGAACGCGTTTGTTGCTACCTGTTAATCGCTACTGTAGCCTCTTAAAGACAAATGCCTAAGACTATTAAAAAAATTAAAGTATATTGCAGTTGCTTTGGACAAAGTCCAAACCAAAACTTACACTATATAAATGGCTACAGAGATATGACTTCTGGAAGCATTCGAGACTGAACATGCAAATGGCGAATTTTTGGTAAGTGATATGAATAAAGTCAAGAAGCTTATGGAAATGGCTTTGATCCCAGCTCATTTTTTGGCAAGTTTGCTTGATTATCGCTTTAGTGAAAATAAATTTAGTTAAGAGCAAATACAAACTGGCATGGAATAGTGCATGTAGAAACTTATTATCCAGAAGGCATTGTATAAACGTGTATTATTATTAATTACCAGGCAGAGTGTGTACCTACCCCTTAAACCATATATGTTTTCCAAACATCTAATTGAGAATGTAAGACCATAGGCATGGTGAGGTTCTATGAAAAATACTACAGCATTGGAACTTGCTCAACAACTTCACACAGCTATTGCATGGTCATCCAACATAAAAACTCTTCTGATCATAGGGTTTAGTCAATTCCAAACTATATAATCGGCTAGACAATGTCAAATCTACGAAGTCTATTTCAATTTTTAAAAAGCTTAATTCTGTCAATGATGACGAGGCTGATCAGATATCAGATGACTTAGAGTACAAGCTGATGACTTAGAGTACAAGATTACTATGAGACTGAAACAGTTTGAGAAGTTTATTAACTCTTGTAAGCAAAATTTTTGAAGTTTTCCAATTTTTGTTGTGTTCCAATTATTAATAAATAAATAATATTTTTAAAAAGTTTTATAATAATATCTAGTTAAGATTTTTTTTTGTGTTTATTTATTATATTCACAATGAAAATGAAAAAAAAACGCTTGTTTAATTTAAGTGTTTTAAACATGTTTTAAACTGTTTTAAACCTAAACACATGTTTAAAGCAATTAACTAGTATTGATGGGAAATAAGCCACAATTTGACTAAAAAAAAAATAATTTTTTTGGTCGATTTTCTCAAATTGGGTGTCGTTGTCAAAATACAAAAAATATTAATGAATTAAACAAAATTGTTGTAGCTTAGTAAAAAAAATCTAATAATGTATTTAATCTGACTTATTTATATCGAAAATTCAGACATATATTATACATTTTACAGTAGAAGACTTTAAAATGATATTGCCAATATTTATGAGTTGAGTTCCTGGGACGACTTTATTGAAATATAGTTCATTCGATTACATGAAATGAACCCCAACTCAAAAATATCCGTCACAAAAAAATCATAACATGTGATCTGTCTTAAAAAGACAACCACATGCAATGGTGACAGTAAAATTCTCGCGCTCGAGATTCCATAGTAAATCACGAGGGAAAACCAGGAAAAAACCTCGTGATACTATCCCGACATCGTAAGTATTAGGTCTTACTTAGTTTGCTCTCAAAACTAATACCAAATTCTGACCTTAATCTGTACATATGTTATTTTAAATTATAAATAATATTAATAATACATAGATATATAAACAATACTAAAATATAAAATATAAAATATAAAATATAAAATATAAAATATAAAATATAAAATATAAAATATAAAATATAAAATATAAAATATAAAATATAAAATATAAAATATAAAATATAAAATATAAAATATAAAATATAAAATATAAAATATAAAATATAAAATATAAAATATAAAATATAAAATATAAAATATAAAATATAAAATATAAATATGTTTAAAACAGTTGATTAAAACAAAATGTTTAAAACGAAACAACCCTGATTTTGGTAAATCTAAGTCCACTTCCAAAACCATCCCAAACAAAAAAGAATTATGCGGAAAAAACCAATCTCAGATATTAACAGAAACCTAAAAGAGAAAAAACTTTGAAAGAAAGTTTGAAAAATTTGAAAAGAGATGGAAACTGAAAAAACAAAAATATGGAATATCGTTTAAACAAGCGTTAAAATGGACAACGGGGCAAAGAGAAAACTACGAAATTGAAAAAGGTACAATTTTTGAAGACAGAAGATATTTTATAAAGTGAACTGTGCGATGATGATGAGTTTGACGATTTCGTGTCAGGTGAAAATGACTTTAAAAATAAATTATTGTAAAATAAAGATATAAAAACGCACGACAAAACACAAGTTTCGATTGCAATTTGACGTTTATTTGTATCAGCCGAAACGAATATATTCGAAGAATTGTGACGTCACAATTTTCAAATTTGAAGTCGGTTATCTTGAAGATGGTTCGAAAAATCGAAATTCCGTTTTCAGATTTGGACTCAAGAGACAAAACTACATAAAAATCCGTCGGTAGATCGACTCGAAGTATTGTAGGCGGCGGCAAACAAACGAACTAAGTGACTGCGAATTTATAAACGAAAAGTTTTCATATTTTCATCATAGAAAAGAAGCTAATTTAACAAAAAAAAATGCAAAAACGGAATTACACTGATTAAAAAACAAATCACCAAGTTTTTCCCCTCAAACTTTTATAACAAACTTTTGCACCACAAAGTTCCTGACTTTGAATTTGGAAAATAGTAAGGCTGACTTGAATATTAATGAAAGTAGCCAGGAATAAATGCTTAAACTATCCTGTCACGTGGCGGGAAGAGACTGTTAGCAATTCTCTGAGCTGTTGTTTCCCTGCTATAAATGTTAAATGTCGTTAGGAATAATTGCATCTTGCGGAGTACATAAATGAATTAATAATCAAGTTCGTGCTTAAATGCACTTACCGGTTTCAGTGTTACTTTATTATTTTTTCTTTCTTTTTTTTTCAGTACTCTGTCCGATTATCGAGCGTTGGCGATCATATTGACAATAATAAATTTGTTTACGGCAGCTATAAACAGATTAGGGGTGGTATTTTGACACCTCTCCCGGAGATTTTGGAGCTAGGATGTTCTTTTTCGGCCTGGGCATCTTCTTCCGGCGATATTTTCCTGTATTATAAGGTTATACCCAGTGGCGACTCGTGGTAATTTAAAAAGGGTGTTCAATTAAGGAATGTAATTATAGAAACGGTGAATAAAAGCCGTAGGCAATTGCGGCACAGGCGAAAAATTTTTGGGGAAAAAACCTAGCAGGACCTTAGCGAATTAGTGAAACTATTATACTTTCTTGCTTCTCACCAAATTATATATTTACTTATTGCATAGGCGTTCGTTAAAAAATTATCAATAGTGAGTGCTTCGCCTGTTTAAATGTTGTGGAATATTAACCATTTTTTATTATTTATGTATGGTAGGTATACATAAAATCTGTAACTAACTTCGATTAAATAATGCATTCATTTCCACACCACCATTGAGGTAAAATGCAAGGCGCGTTTTTTTTCTATACTCAGAATCTAATAATTGGCGAACATCAATATTGCCAATATCTGAGAGTTGCAATTTATTTTTTAAATAAATTTGGGAAGATCCCGAACGCCCGTTTATGTCCACGCTGAAGAAATAGTTTCATTCTTTGAAAATACTAAACATGGAAAACAAAACAAAGAACGTAGTTTATCACATCCGCACAGCCACGAAGTTTTTTGTATGTTGTTCAACTTTAAAGCAACATTTAAACTTTTTGTTTTTTATAGCACATTCTTGTATCTCCGGCTGAAGTGGACCATTCTTTTTTATAAGAATTCGATTTTCAACACTGAATTTTCTTCTATAAATTCCACTGAGTAAGACTCCATCATAAAACTATTAATATTGTATTTAAGATTTAACCGTACTTAACCCTACGTTAGGCGCGTCGCTATTGCTGACAAGCTTAGGTGCGTGGTCTACGATTGTAGACCAATAGTTTTTTGTCGTATAATACCGGATTTTGACAAAATTAACAAATTAGTATCAATAACATGTTTATTTATGTTCGCACTTTGATATTAGATATATTTTGTTACTTGGCTTTTCTCATTTTGACAGTGGTAAAATTAAAAACGAGGTCATGATTTTCTGGGTCTTTATTCGCAAGTAAATGAAAATGGTCACAAAAATAAGCTCAATTTAGTAAAAAACACAAATATTATTTATCTTTGAACTTATACAATGACCAATAGGGATAAATAATAAAGAATAGAACTAAAAAGTAAAAAAAGAACAAAACTATTAAATGGTCAAAATGGCACAATTTTAGTCCGTCAAACATTCAGTGCAAATATCCCCAAAATGATCCTTGAATGCAAATGTGTCACATCTTTGACATGCCTTTCTTGTTGACATATTGCAAATTCATGCACAAATACAACATCGTCCCACGTAATTTGTTGGAATATTAGGGGAAGGGGGTACGACTTCTTGAACTCCGAGCAGTACGTGAGCTCGTCGTCTACGTTCTCTTAGCAGGGAAGGCATAGTTGATCCATATTCAATTTGCTGTTTGATTAGTTACCATGCTAAGTTTTCAATGAAGTCGCTTCTTGAAACATTTTCATTTATGTTATTCGCTTTATATACACAGCAGGCTACATATTAGCTTTATATATACAACTAAAAACTGGAACGCGCTTAGTCGCGTGGTCTACGGTTGTAGACCAGTGCTCTTTGAATAATGGTAAAAAAATAATGCAAACAGATCGGCGGCGTTTAGCAAACTGAAGAGTAAATTGGAAGTATTAGTGACAGCTACTAAGCGGGATGGGGGCGTATGTGCAGTTTTATGCAATTGGCGACCACTTAAAGGAGAGTGGTCTACGATTGTAGACCACGCGTCTAACGGAGGGTTAACTAAATCCCTCAATATAAAATTCCAAACTGTAAACCGAAACGCTGCACTGGTCTCTGTGTGCACTGCACAAATCCTTACTGTTTTATATAGGCGAAATGCTTTTTCACCGATTTTAAGATTTCTCTTTCTAACTACAGCGGTAAGTTAGAACTGGCTGGTTCAATTTGAATTCTGCACCAGAACAAGTAGAGCGTAGAACAAGTAAATATGATTAATAAATAAAATTATATTTTAATGATTCTATGAGATTAAAAAAATATTTTAATAATATTATAATATTTATGAGATTTAAAAAAAAAACTGTATTTTAATGAACTTTTATTGGGTGTTCACTGCACAAGTGAACCAATGGAGGAACCGCCCCTGGTTATACCTCTTTGAATGTCTCTTGTTTTTGTTATTTCTGTCCTCTATTCATTAAATGTAAAACGTTTTCATTTCTTTTTCGATCAATCCAACTGATCCGCAATATTCGTCGATAAATCCACATCTCAAAGGCCTCCAATTTTGTCATTAGTGTCTATGTAAGGGTCCAGCTCTCCATGCCATACAGCAGTGTGTAAAATATGCAGCAGCTTATTGATCTGATTTTAAGGTTTAACATGATATTTATATTAATAAGAATTTTCTTTAGTTTATAGAAGGCGGCTCTGGCTTTTTCAATGCGTATTCATATTTCTCTATTTTTATCCCAGTTATCGTTAACGTTGGAGCCCACATAGGTAATATTATAATAGGTGATATTCATCACATGCTTCGGTCACCCTGTTTATTAATCGTTGTAAATCTTCGTCATTGGATGCAATCAGTACCGTGTCATCAACGTGTCTGAGATTTTTGACATTAATTCCGTTGATTTTAATGCCTGCATATTCATCTAAGACTTCTTTGAAAATAAATTCGGGGTAGATATTAAAAGTTAGAGGCGATAAAATACATCCTTGCCTCACTCCACGTCGTATTTCGACTGCTTTCGTCGTGTTCTGACCAATTCGTATGTTTGCACATTGATACCAATACAAATTTTTGATAATATGGAAGTCTTGGTCATCAATTCCCACCTGTTGCAAGACGCCTACCAGTTTGTCATGGGGGACTCGGTCAAAGGCCTTTTCGAAATCGATAGAACACATGTAAACCGGTTGTTCTATATCCCTACATATTTAAACCTTGACATGCAATCTGAATAATGCTTTTCTGGTTCCAAGGTTATTGTTGAATCCAAACCTCAGAGGTGAATTAGAACACACCGAATATGTGAAAATCATGCGTGGAGTGAGGCAATATTTTGGTTATTTTGTCTCCTCTAATCCTCATATACTACTCTGAAAGAATATTTATTATTATACTAAACGGGCACCGCCTATATCAGATGAACAACAAGGATTCAGATCCGGAAGATTCTGCGTAGACACCGTATTTGTACTAAGACAAATCACAGAAAAGTCCATCGAGTACAATAAACCAGCATATCTATGTTTTATAGACCTAACAGAGGCTTTCGATCGCATCCAAATCGAAGAAGTCTTACACTTACTGTGTAAAAGAAACATACCAATCAACATTATACAAACCATCGAAAACATCTACTTCCACAATCGAATACAGGCAAAGGTAAATGGAAAACTAACACAGTTTATACCAGTACAATGCGAATAATAATGGACGAAATAATAGAAGCAGTACTTAAAGGTCATGGTTACACAATGGGGAACAAAGAAATCCTAATATTATGTTATGCAGACGACGCCGCATTAGTCGCCGAGACAGAAGACGATCTCCAAACATTAACATACATAGCCAAGAAATACAACGTGATATTACCAGCAGAAAAAACCAAATGTGTGACAACATAATACCCATATAGACCAGGGCGCATCTGTAAAAATATTAGTACATTTGGACGTTGAGAGGTGACTCAATTTTTTTTGCAGAAATTGCTTGAAAATAACTTAAATAATAATATTTGAGTTATCCTCCCTCTCAAAAATGTCCGGATCATTGTTTAAATAATCAAAATGTCAAAAAATGAATGAAAAATTCGATTTTTTTTCTTCGTTTTTGATTATAACTTTAAGAGTATTCATTTTCGAGAAAAGTTGTACTGACATAAAAGTTGTGTAATTAAATTTCCTATAATATATAATTGGTTAAAAATTTAAAAAATAGTCAACCTTGTTGCAAAATAGCAATAATTGCGAAAAAACCATACAAAAACAAGTATTCGCATTTTACGTTTTTCAACCATTTATGCTAAACTAAGGACCTTAATATTTCAACTAGAAAAACTTTATGATACAGTAAAAGAGTACTGTAAATTTCATTAAGATCGGTTAAATAGATTTTGCAAAATAAATTTTGCAATCCAGCTTCCGCAAAAAAAATTCATTTTTTCAAAATGTTACAGGTCTGAAAATAAAGCAGATAGCAAGTTGAAATTTTTTTGGCGTAAAGAAGTGTACTGTACCTTTCATTTGCAATTTGCAAAATTAAAATCGGTTAACTACCACGGCGTCAGGAATTTTTTTAAATAAAAATTAATTATTGGTGCTACGCGGAGGACAGCGGATAGTTTGCTCTGATTGGGCATTCCAATGACCTTTGATAATGATTGATACATTTTAATTTTTATTACATTTCGATATAAATAAATAAATTTGTTTATTTCAAAATAAAAACACATATTTTATCTTTTGAAATAACACTTTTTTAGCAAAAACTTTCTTTGTTCATATATTTTAACTTAGAGAATAAAAGTTGATTATTTTTAAACACATGCAATTGTTTTAACAATATTTCACAAACAATAATAAAATTAGTTTGATTTTTGTGCAATTAAAATATTAAAATACAACAAAATATAGAGTAAGAAAATAATATATTAGATAAAGATTGGAACAAATTTTTGTGGAAATCAACTTGTGTGAATCGAACACCGCTGTTCTGCGCGTAGCACCAAAAATTAATGTTTATTTAAAAAATTTCCTGACGCCGTGGTAATTAATCGATTTTAATTTTGCAAATTGCAAATGAAAGGTACAGTACACTTCTATAAGCAAAAAAAAATTCAACTTGCTATCTGCTTTATTTTCAGTCCTGCAACATTTAAAATAAAAATATCTTTTTTTGCGAAATCTGGATTGCAAAATTTATTTTGCAAAATCTATTAAACCGATCTTAATGAAATTTACAGTGTTGTTTAACTATATCATAAAGTTTTTTTGGGTAAAATACAAAGGTCTTAAGTGTAGCGTAAATGGTTGGAAAACGTAAAATGCGAATACTTGTTTTTGTATGGTTTTTTTTCGCAATTATTGCTATTTTGCAACAAGGGTGACTATTTTTTAAATTTTTAAAAAATTCTGTATTGTAGGAAATTTAATTACGCAACTTTTATATCAGTGCAACTTTTCTCAGAAATGAATACTTTTAAAGCTATAACCAAAAAACCAATAAAAAAATCGAATTTTTCCTTTATATTTTGACATTTTGATTATTTAAACAATGTTCCGGACCATTTTGAGTGGGAGGATAACTCAAATATTATTATATGAGTTATTTTTAAGCAATTTCTGCAAAAACATTTGAGTCACCTCTCAACGTCCATCTCAAAACAGATGCGCCCTGGGCTAATAGTCCAGTCGGGTTAGACGAATAACAGGCCTAACCTTGCATTAGGAGCTGCCCCAAATTTAATTTTTTTTAATCTTAAGGGGGGTCAATGGTAGTGTAAATTTAAAATCTCGACTGAATTTCGCCATTGCGTTAGCCGCCATCTTGATTTTAAACGAGAACCGTTTTTGCTCAATATCTCCGACATTTTCAACTTTTCGACAAAAAGTATAATTACCAAAATTGTTGAAAATGTAATTTTCTATCATTTCTATTTTTACAATTTTTTCGTGCCATCTATATTTTCCGAGTTATAGCGGAAAATAGTGACAGTTGTATATAAATAGAGCATAATTATTGAATTATCTAGTTTATTGTTAGTTTTACGACAAAAATGTTCCTATATAAAAATAGAGAGAATTGAATTCTGCACAATTTTAGTTGCTTTTATTTTTTTTGCTAAAGTTAATATTTAAGCTAGCATGTATGCGATAATGACGCGAGAGTAAGACCTGATTGATTTTGTAGCAATTGTTTTTGTTCAATATCTACGCCATTTTCAACATGAATTGTTCCAAATATGATTTCCTACAATTTCTTTTTAACAATTTTTTTCATGCGGTTGATATTTCCGGGAAAATAGTAAAAAGTGGTGGGGGGAGCATAATTACTGAATTGAATCTTTTTTCCGAGCTGCCCCAAATTTTATAATGCTATCCTTTAGGGGAGATCAATAGTAGTGTAAATTTAAAATCTCGACTGAATTCCGCGGTTGCATTATTTTAAAGGAGAACCGTTGTTGCTTAATATCTCCGCCATTTTCAACTTTTCGACAAAAACGGCAGGAACTAAAATTGTTGGAAACGCAATTTCCTACAATTTCCTTTCTACAATTTTTTTTATGCGATCAATATTCTCCGAGTTAAGGAGGAAAATAGTGGAAGCGGAGGGGAAGCATAATTATTTAATTGTCTCATTTATTATTAACTTTACGACATAATTGTACGTAAACAAAAATAAAGAGAATTATATTTTATACAATTTTTGAAACTTCCAATAAAACACCAACCAAACTAAGTACATAAAAGACATAAATAATAACTTATATGCATTAAGTTCACTTAATTTTATTAACTAGCGGGTTTTATTGGTTGAATTTGTCTGTCGATAATTAAGTTTTATGTCAGCTAACATATTTTAATATTTCAACATCCTTTTTTTTTTAATTTTGGACCCCGTTGGAGGGAATTTTCCCATTTCCCCCCTCTTAGACCCGCCACTGGTTCTCTCGAAAAATTGTAGTAAATCGTAATTGCAATAATTTCAGTCCTTACACTTTTTGTCGAAAAGTTGAAAATGGGGAAGATATTGAACAAAAACAATTGCTTTAAAATCAATCGGGTCTTACGCTCGCGCCTTTACCGCATACGTACTACTTCAAATATTCATTTTATCAAAAAAATGAAGGAAGTCAAAGTTATACAAAATTTAATTCTCTTTATTTTTGTATGTGTTAAATTTGTTGTAAAAGTAATAATAAACGAGATAATTCAATAAATCAATAATTATGCTTTAACTGTCATTGTTTTTTCCCCATAACTCGGAAAATATGGACCGCACGAAAAAAATTATAATAAAACGAAATTATAGAAAATCGCATTTTCAACAATTCCAGTTTATATATTTTTTGTCGAAAAGTTGAAAATAGGGGAGATATTGAGCAAAAACGGTTCTCGTTTAAAATCAAGATTGCGGTTGAATCAACAGTCAACTTCAGTCGAGATTTTAAATTTATACTACTATTGACTCCCTAAAGATTACAAAAATAAAATTTGGGGCAGCTCCTAATGTAAGGTCAAATGGTATCCCGACTGGGCTACCACTACGATGTAAAATAGAAATTTATTCTTCTCCTTGTGCCACTCCTATCGGAGATTGGAAATCACCAAGCTACCCTGACTTTGTTTACAGCTGACCTAAAAAGTTCAATAGTGGTGCAGCCAAACCACTCTCTCAAATTCCGCATCCACGACATTCTTCTACGGCCTGGATTCCGTTTTCCTTCTATTTTTCCTTGCATTATATTTTGAAGTAATGCGTATTTATGACCTCTCATCAGGTGACCCCAATACTCGAGTTTTCTTCGTTTTATCGTTAATTCAGAAATTTATTGGAAAATAATAAAGCAGGAAGCAAGGTTTAGATATCTGGGAATATATATATAACCAGTTACAAAGATGTTGAAGAGGAAGTACGACAACAAAGCTTAAAAGCAGGGAAAGCGGTGGGATCTTTTAATGACACAATCTGGAAGAACAAACACCTAAGACAAAACACAAAAGCAAGAATCTATAAAGCAGCAATTAGACGTATATTGACATACACGGCGGAGACAAGACCTGACACATCTAAAACAAGACAACTACTAGAAACAACAGAGATGAAAATACTCCGACAAATATCAGGGAAAAGTCTGTTGGATAGGGAGAAAAGCGAAAACATAAGAAGATCATGCAATTTAGAAGACATAAATGAATGGATGGCAAAACGGAAACAGGAGTGGAAGGAACACATAAGTAGAATGGCAGAGGATAGGATAGTACGAATAGCACGAATTAAGTCACCAAATGGACGAATAAGTATTGACAGACCAAGAAAAAATGGTGCGATAACTTAAACAATTTAGGAGACTAATATTGAAGAATAAACAGGCTATAAAGCCTACATACAAGAAGGAAGAAGAAGAAGAAGGTAGATACTTTATGGCTCTATGGCAATCGTTTAACTCATTACTAATTATTTTCACCCTACAAAACTGTTCTAATGGTTCTTTAATAAACACTATAAATATCTAGAGGACGGATGCTTCATGGGCGACTCAATTCCTTCCTGTCATCCTCCTAGTTCTGATAAATCCAATTTAAATAGCTCTGTTGACCTACCCTCCTTGCAGAAATTAAAAAACAAATAACGCTGATTAGCGAGCTATTTATGAGCTTTCATATCCCGCAAATTAAAATTAACTAAAAATTAGGGATGTCGAATCCATCTTAGCCACAGAATTACGAGCTATTTATGATCTTTTGAAGTGATATAGTTTCGATTTTTGTGCTCATTCCCTTAGCCGCCAAACAACCCTTTAATTGATTCAACTCAAGAGAAAAATGTTGAGAAATATCAAAATATATTATATCACGGATATAATTCATATAGCGTATAAATTCTAAGAATAAACTCTTAAAATACGCACACTTCGATTATTGAGCTACAACCCCTTCGCAAGAAAACTTCCCATCTTCCCAACTTAAAAGATAATAATTGTACTTAACATGAACAAAATTAATTATTTTGCAATTACATATCATTTAATAATTTATGAGCTCGCAAAATATACGCATTTCGATTATTGAATTGCAATTTCTTTTGTATAGTGCAGTCACTGAAGGTAAAAGTCAACTATTTCCTCACTATATAATCAACTATACCTTCGATTTTGGTGAAACTCCACCGATTTTCACGAAAATTGGTAAGTGGTTAGAGTTAAATAATAGAAGCAGTACGTAAAGGTCATGGTTACACAATGGGGAACAAAGAAATCCAAATATTATGTTATGCAGACGACGCACGCCGCATTAGTCGCAGAGACAGAAGACGATCTCCAAACCAGCAGAAAAAACCAAATGTATGACAACATCTAAATACCCACTACGATATAAAATCGAAATTTATTAGAAGATAATAAAGCAGGAAGCAAGGTTTAGATATCTGGAAATATATATAACCAGTTACGGAGATGTTGAAGAGGAAGTACGACAACAAAGCTTAAAAGCAAGTAAAGCGGCGGGATCTCTTAATGACACAATCCGGAAGAACAAGACTAAGTCAAGACACAAAAGCAAGAATCTGTAAAGCAGCAATTAGACCTATATTGACATACACGGCGGAGACAAGACCTGATACATCTAAAACGAGACTACTACTAGAAACAACAGAGATAAAAAACTTCGACGAATATCAGGGAAAAGTCTGTTGGATAGGGAGAGAAGTGAAAACATAAGAAGAACATGCGATATAGAAGACATAAATGGATGGGTAACAAAACGGAAACAGAAGTGGAACGAACACATTAGTAGAATGGCAGATGATAGGATAGTACGAATAGCACGAAATACGTCACCAAATGGACGAAGAAGTATTGACAGACCAAGAAAAAATGGTGCGATAATTTAAACAATTTAGGAGGCTAATATTGAAGGAGAAACAGGTTTTAAAGCCAACATACAAGAAGGAAGAAGAAGAAGACGGGTACCGCCTAAACAGCCTTGGGCATGAAGATGACACGATAGTATTTGCGCAAAGCCTAGAAGACCTACAAGTCCGTATGGACTAAAAATAAAAGTAAAAGGACAAAGATTATGAACATTAGCAAGAAAATGATAACACAAGGTTAACTCTACGTCAACCAAACCCCTATAGAAAGGGTAACGCACTACAGTTATCTCAGCACCAGCACCCAGTGGCGACGCTTGATTTTTTTTAAGTGTTACCAAATTCAGATGTAAAAAATCTTATTTAAGAACCTCGAAAATATAAGTTTTTGTTTATTTTATCTGGAAAAATGTTAATAACAGAATCATAGAACCAGGGTTCTGTCATTAATCCATTTAAAAAGCATTACTCAATGGAAATTAAAGAAAATGACCACATTCGATCTTGCAATTAGGCATTTCTTTGGCATGTTTTAATCCGCTTCATTGCTGACAAACTTCTTTCAACGGATGAACTTGCAGCCGGGATTATTCAAAATAGGTTTACTAATTTATAAGGTCCCTGAAATGCATTATCAAGTTCTGAAGACGATAAATATTGATACAATTCTTGTACATTTTTTTTAAGATAATCTGGATAATTACAAAGAACTATCAATTCTGTTTTTAACTTTACTGTGTCAAATTTTTGTCCATATAGCTGTACAAATTGATGAAAGGCCCTATCTGAAAATTTTTTGCTTTAAATTAGAAAACCTATTTTTAAGTTCGATAATGATAGTGTCAAAAATTAAAAAAAAAAGTCGTCAATGACACTCATCCATGTTTAATGGCACGCACACTGTAATAGGTAAGTAACCATTGTAACCATTCCAAAAAGTGGTAACAAGCCTACTAATATCCACAGCGAGCATACGCCTTCGACTTTCAAAATTTTCAGACACGAGCGGTCTCCGACCGTCCGACCAATAGCCGATATACCATCATGGTGTATCCACATTTAAAAGTGGTAACAACGTAACCTGCAACCGGGTCACATAAATTCGACAATATTTTCGTGCGTCTAGTCGGCTTTTTAGTGAATTACTATTAAAACTCATATTTCTATTGAAAACAAAAATAAAATGGAATTATTTCACAGAGTCCGGTCCTGAACATGGTAACATAAACTGTGTTTACATTTCAGTCCCGAAAAATCATCTTTTTCAGAGTAATCTATATCCAAATAAACTTGAAAATAAGCAAAAAGTAATAGTATATAGTGCAGTTACCTTATGGAATAAAACAGTGAGTTAATATTATTTTATTTATTCAAAACATTACAAAGCATACCGTTTGTAAGGTTAAGTGACGGCCGAAAGGCCAATTATCAGAACCAGTTTTGGTTCTACAACTGGTTCATAATTACTAATGAGTTTATCAAATGAAACCAGATCCAACCTAACAAATTTGTCAACAATCATGACTGACGATCGACAACCTCAAAACAAAACAACATATTCCGCTATGCTTAACAATACTTCAATTCAATTCCCTTCAAAGCACCAATCAATTTTATTTAATGCGCTGCCTGATACTAAAATAGAAGAGTACTTAATAGCACTTGGCGAAGTTGTTCATCCACGGAATATTTAATTTTCATCAAGACTATTAAATAACAGAATATGTATTTATCTCTCCAGCGAATACTTGGTGGAAAAATTATGTCCGGTCCAGCAGAAATAACAGTTAAAGGCGAAAATCTAAAAGCACGAAAATTGATACCTCCGAACGAAAGATTGTTACTATCGGGTGTTTGCCCTTCTATTCCACATATTCTAATAGAGAATGAGTTAACCAAATTAGGTCTTAAATTAATGTCACCTTTAACCTTCCTTAGAATCGGCAGTCAACTTCCAGAATTTCAACACGTCCTCAGTTTTAGAAGACAAACTTATATTCAACCACTTGTAGATATAGACCTTCCTTCTTCTTTCTTAATTACATATGAACAAACTTCGTATCGCATATTTTTAAGTTTAGATAAACCTTCGTGTTTTATCTGTAAGAAAACAGATCACATTGCAGCAAATTGTCCAAACCATAATCAACAAAATTATTCTTCTCATATCGAACACCAACAACAACAACCAATACAACAACAACCGCAAGAATCCCCCCAGTCTAATCCATCACCCTTAGAAGTGGAACAAGGTCATTCAGTTAGTAATTCTAGTACCGAACCTTCACTTAACCAACAAACAGATACTATTTTAATACCTCCCGTATTATTTATGGAAACTAATTGTATAACTAAGGATCAGTCAACGACCAATAAGAGAACAATTTCGGAAATTAATACTACTCCATCTCCCACTGAAGAATTAAATAAAGAATTTAAAATACCAACACAAACCAAAAAGAAACAAAAAAAGCAAACTGAAGCTACCACTTAAATTCAAGAAATGATGATGCCAACAAAAACAATATTTCACGATATGTCAAATAATTTTAAATTAACATAAATATGAACAAACTGTTGACTTTTTTGAAAATTATGCTGGCTCGACTGATCTTTGAGTTTACTACAAACATACACAACGGATGTAGGCAACTTTTATAGCATGATAACAACAATTAAGCCATATCTTACAGAAAAAAAGCATGAAAACCAAATGCACTAAATTATTAAACAAAATCAACAAAATGCTAGACGATGCCGATAATCAAGAAAGTGATTGTACAACAAATTCAGCTCAAGAAATGAACTGAGGCCTTCGATCCGATTCTTCAATGGAATGTTAACAGTTTCTAACTCCCTTTAGGAAGATCTCTCTCTCTCTCCTTAATATTTAATTCCCAAAATTGTTTGATAAGACAAACACAGTTACTTCTCCCTGGACCTTTCGTCCTACAATATGTGATCTCTGTGAACTCTTTCTAAATACAATAAGTTTGATACCACCCATGCAACAATTATTCAATCGTTTCTCAACATACTTGCTTCTTTCCCAGATCATTGTCATATTTATACAAATTCATCCAAAACTATTGATGGTGTGGGATCAGCAATTATAGATTCGAACACTATATTACAATTTAAATTATTTTCCACTTGCAGTATTTACTCTGGAGAACTATATTCAATTATGCAAGCCCTTATTCATACTCGTACTCAAAAATTTCCAATCTGTCATAACTACCGATTCTCTCAGGGCATTACATACGATAGAACAGTTATATCCAAGTATTCCTGTAGGCATTAATAAAAGAACAACTACATTTTCCTAAAGAACACGAGGCAGCAAATAGGCTTTATATGGGTTCCATCAATCACACATTGGACTTCAAGGAGGCGAAAAATGCAGTCTTTCATACCAGAGAAGCAATACACAGTGCATTTTCAGTGTTAGTGAACTTAGTGTCTTTTCCGACTATAAATCGTTCAAAAGAAAAGTGATAAACAAATAGGAAAACTCTCAATACCTAACAGTATAAAAGCAGTCTTAAAACCACACTGTAAGCTTACAAATTATTTGAAAAATATTAATGATTTAAACAGACTGTAACCATTGTTAACATTTTGTAGATCCCATTGCTAATTTGTAAATTATGATATTGTTACTTAACTGTGAACATAATAAATATATGTAATAATCAAAAATACTATGTATTAAGTTTAAGTAACCATGTGTTAATTACAGTACAGCTAATAACCCAAAGTGGTTGATGCTGTTCAATAAAAATAAAAAAAAATCTTTCACAGTAGTCATAAAATATTTATTTGCAAGATCTTTAACTGTTACCAATGGTAACAGTGGTTACATGGACCCTTCGCCAGTGTCAGCACCACATTAAAGAAGAATAGGGAAAACTAATGCATCTTCAACCGGATCGGGGCCTTCTTCAAGAGCCGCCACCTCTCTCTTAGCATAAAAGTAAGAATGCTGAGATGCTACATCTTCTTTGTCCTTTTTTAGCGATGAATGGTGGACCTGGAACGAAGATATATGCAGAAAATTGGATAACTTTGCCTCATAAATTGTAAAAGGCAGAGATAGGGAATGTTACTAGAAGGTGGTTCCACGAGCTTTTTCAGATTAATTGTTTATACTTGGGACTAATAATACTCGAAATAACCAATAACATTCTTCATTTTATCTTTTAGAATCAAATTTACTAGTTTTATTCGTTTATTAGTCTACTAGACCATTCCATTGTTTTCAGTCTAATAAATTGCTGGAAGACAGAGTTTTAACGTTAAGCAACAAGAATTCCAAGCTTCAGAAACCACTAAATAAAGCTATCAGCTATATGAGTTGGCCGACAACGATTAAAATGAACATTAAAGGGATTTCTCAAAAGCACTACGAAACAAGTTAACAGCCCGGGGCGAATAAAACACATCGAGCAGAAATGGACCGCAGAAGTAGACTTGTAGTCCAGGGCGCATCTGTTTTGAGATGGATGTTAAGAGGTGACTCAAATTTTTTTGCAGAAATTGCTTAAAAAAATAGCTCATATAATAATAATGGAATTATCCTCCCACTCAAAATGGTCCGAAACATTGTTTAAATAATCAAAATGTCAAAAAATGAACAAAAAAATCTATCTTGTTTTTGGTTTTTTGATTATAACTTTAAAAATATTCATTTTCCAGAAAAGTTGCAATAACATATAAGTTGCGCCATTAAATTTCCTACGCGATAGGATTAGTTAGATATTGTAACAATTGTCACCCTTGTTGCAAAATAGCAATAATTGCGAAAAAAACCATTAAAAAAAACAAGTATTTGAATTTTACTTTTTTCAACCAATTATGCTACACTTAGAACTTCCATATATCACCCAGAGTAACTATACGATATATTAAAATAGATACGATATAGTAAATATTATCAAGATCGTTTCAATAGATTTTGCAAAATAATTTTGAAATTCAGCTTTCCACAAAAAAATGCAATTTTTCAAAAATTTTCAGGACTAAAATAAAGCAGATAGCAAGCTGAAATTTTTTGTACATTTAGAAAAATATTGTACCTTTCATTTGTAATTTACAAAATTAAAATCGGTTAATTAGCTCGGCGTCAGGATTTTTTTAAATAAACATTAATTTTTGGTGCTACGCGCAGGACAGCGGATACACTTGCTCTGATTGGGCATTCCAATAACCTATCACAAATTATCGAATATGACGGCTGTGGACAAACAAATGTGTTGTTGTTAATAATTGGTAAGTTAAACCTTGATTACACGTAACGAGTATTGTAGCGAGACAGTGTTCTCGGCCGAGTGCTCGTTTGGTATAAACATACTAACGAGTACTTGGCCGAGCACTCGACCCAGTCCTATGGCGAGACAATCACTCAGATCTTGTTCTATTTACTAGGCCAGGCCGAGTCTTCGACCTCTTACTCTTCAATCGTATACTCGCCAATCCACTCGGTATGTGTTAACAATACTCGCTGTGTAACTGTGCATATTACCACTTCATCGGAGGAGACGACTTGAGTTAATGCATGTGATTCTCAAAAATAGCTAACAAATGGAACTCAGATAGAACAATACAGGTTAGTTCATTTGTATAAGTCACACCCGTGCTTATGAGTATAAAAAACGAGTATAAAAATAAACAAATACTTGATGCAGCATATGTATCGATTGTAGAAGAAATAATTATTGTTGGTTTTAAAACTCAAGTAAATAAAAAAAATTTAAGTTCGACATATAGACTTAATAAAATCAATGAATCGAAGAAATCGGGAGTACCGAGATTTGGTCTTCTTAAAATCTATTGTCTATAGTCCAAAGACTCTTATCTCCTTCTCATAATATATCCGTCAATTCTTGTATAAGCAGTGGTATAAGCTGTTTGATATATTTTTAATGTTAGCTTTACGATCCAGAAGAACACTCCTCCTTGTTTTTGTGAATCGAAACTGAACTGACTCTCCTCCAAATTCAAAAATTGCCAAATACGTATAAACCATCTCTCGCCCTCACCACTGTCTCGGCCTAGTAACAGTTTCCTGTCTCGCCACTGTACTCGTTACGTGTAATTAAGCCACTTGTGTTTTAGTTTTATTGTTGTGAGACAGAGACAAAAGTAAGTTTATACTTGCAGTGACTTTTTAAATAGTTTTTAAAAGCAACAGGTACTTAAGTGTAAATATTTTAGTATTGTAATGAAAAATTATATATTATATTTGGAAAATAAAACATGTTCGGTTTACACAATTTGATTTCCAACAAAATTTATACCAATCTTTATCTAATGTATTATTTTCTTACTCTCTATTTTGTTGTATTTTAATATTTTAATTCCACAAAAATCAAACTAATTTATATCAATTTAGACAATAAGTAAATATTATGACCAACTGTCAAAAACTTTAAAATATTTATGAAAGTTTGTACATAGAGAGAGCTTCAAATGACAAACATTTTGACGCAAGAAAAATTGATATATTGCTTATACTTTTGTTACAAATGGCGCTGAACTTTGAAACTCTGTATCACGGAAACTACCGAACATAATATAAATGTTTTTTAAAGAACCGTTTCTTAAAAACCTTTCCAATGAGCTTTTATAAATTAAATTTTATTGCGTAGTTTAAAAGATATTTGATTTGTTTATAACCAAAAAAATTAATGTTTATTTAAAAAAATTTCTGACGCCGTGCTAATTAACCGATTTTAATTTTGTAAATTGCAAATGAAAGGTACAGTGTTCTTCTATTGTGTAAAAAAATTTCATCTTCCTATCTGCTTTATTTTCAGTCCTGCAAAGTTTTAAAAATTGTATTTTTTTGGGAAAGCTGGATTGCAAAATTATTTTGCAAAATCTATTGAACCGATCTTAATGAAATTTACAATATTGTTTTACTATTTCATAAAGTTTTTCTGGATGAAATATGAAAGTCCTAAGTGTAGCATAACTGGTTGAAAAAAGTAAAATTCGAATACCTATTTTTTATGGTTTTTTTTCGCAATTATTGCTATTTTGCAACAAGGGTGACAATTTTTAAAATTTTTAGCCAATCCTATCTTGTAGAAAATTTGCGCAACTTTTATGTCAGTGCAACTTTTCCCGGAAATGAATACTTTTAAAATTATAATAAAAAAACGAAGAAAAAAATGAATTATTTTTTAATTTTTTGACATTTTGATTATTTAAACAATGTTCCGGATCTTTTTGAGCGGGAGGATAACTCAAATATTATTATTTGAGTTATTTTCAAGCAATTTCTGCAAAAGAATTTGAGGCGCCTCTCAACATCCAAATGTACACATATTTTTACAGATGCGCCCTGGTCTATTGGCGAAAAAAGCACTTGAACCCTAACACACATGTTAACGGTAGAAATTCTTTTTATTTCGTTTTTTGTTTAAAATTCGGGTTGTTTAATTATTTTCGGTAAGAAAACTCTTTGCTGCTAATAATACAAGAAATTAAGTAGAAAAAATTTACCGGATATAAAATATACAGTGCGGTGGAATAAGTGTTGCCCCCCGTGTTAACTTGTTTAGTTTAAGAATATAAGCAAAACGCTAGGACAGGTCGATTTTCAAACTAACCATAATATATTATAGCATCAATGTTTCGAACTTTACGCGATCCCTCTTCAGGTGACAGCCATAACTTTGATTTTTTTAAATGGGAAAGTGCATCATGTGACACCTCATTTAAAAGCTCTTAAAATACTGATTTCAAAAATGTATAATACTTTAATCCTGTTTGAGAGCGTAGGCGCAAAATTTCGGTTGAATTCTTTCTAAATGCAATCATTTTTTTTTCGAATCCTGAAAAAACTACTAAATATTTTTGAAAAATTTAAACGCAGAATGAAATATTACC